>NC_133148.1:41077061-41182061 GCF_048418815.1 Hemitrygon akajei
TTCCTGACACACCCCACTATGGCCGTGTCATCAGCGAACTTCTGCACATGGCAGGACTCTGAGTTATATTGGAAGTCTGATGTGTACAGGGTGAACAGGACCGGAGAGAGTACGGTCCCCTGCGGCGCTCCTGTGCTGCTGACCACCGTGTCAGACCTACAGTCTCCCAACCGCACATACTGAGGTCTATCTGTCAAGTAGTCCACTATCCAATCCACCATGTGAGAGTCTACTCCCATCTCCGTTAGTTTGTGCCTTAAGATCTTGGGCTGGATGGTGTTAAAGGCACTAGAGAAGTCAAGGAATGTAATCCTCACAGCCCTTCCGAAATGAATGCAAACATTGCATTTGCCTTCCTCACCACTGACCTTAACTGAATCCTGCACAAGGACTCCCAAGTCCCTATGTACAGTACCTCTGATTTTTGAGTTTTCTCTCTGTTTGGAAAATAGTCTAGGCTTTTATTCCTTCTACCAAAGTGACTCCCTGCTTCCTCAACACTACCTGTCCCTCCACCTATCTTTGTAACGTCAGCAAACCTGGCCACAAAGCCATCAATTCTAACGTTGACATAATGTGCCACTTCCTACCACACTCTTCGTTTATTAAGTCCTCCTGCTTATGAATAATTATTTTGTAACTTGTCCTAACCTGCTGTTATTACTTGTGTATTAAAGTAGACAAGTGTAAGGTATTGCAGTTTAGGACCAAACCAGGGTAGGTCTCACACAGAGAATGGTAGGGCACTGAGGAATGTGGTGGATCGGGGAATACAGGTCCATAATTCATTGAGAGTGGCATCACAGGTAGATAGGGTCGTAAAGAAACCTTTTGGCACGTTGGCCTTCATAGATCAAAGTACTGAGTACAGGAGATGGGATGTTATGTTGACAACGGTGAGGCCTGATCTGGAGAATTGTGTGCAGTTCTGGCCACTTACCTATAAGAAAGATGTCAATAAGATTGAAGGAGAAAATTTACGAGGATATTGCCAGGACTTGAGGACCTGAGTTATAGGGAAAGGTTGAATAGGTTAGAACATAGGAGAATGGGGGAGATTTGATAGAGGTAAATTATGAAGGGTGTAGATAGGGTAAATGTGTGCAGGCCTGTTTCTATTGAGTTTTTCGGTGAGTTCATGGGGTAAGGGTGAAAGGTGAAAAGTTTAAGGGGAACATGAGGGGAAACTCAAAGGATTGTGTGAGTGTGGAACGAGCTGCTAGTGCAAGTGGTGCATGCAATATCAATTTCAACAGTTAAGAGAAGTTTGGATAGGTACATGGATGGTAGGGGTATGGAGACCTATGGTCCAGGTGCAGGTAGGTAGGAGTCGGCAGATTAATAGTTTGGTATGGACTAGATGGTCTGAAGGGTCTGTTTCTGGCACTGTAGTGTTCTATGACTCTGTGATTCTATTTAGAATCTGTAGTAGCTCTAGTACTTGTGCTAATATAGTGAATGAGTTGTTTTGATTTCACTTGGTTGAAGTCCTTCACAAAGTTCTTGTTATCCGAGGGTTGGGCACTCAGACTGCCTGCGGACAACAGCAAAGACAGACGTAGTGTCAGCTCTCTCCTCTGTACTCAATGCATCCCACCAAAATTAACTAAATATGCCCTGTAATGTTCCAAAGGCATCAACATGAGTTAATAATCACACTAAAACATTTAGTTCAAAGTAAATTTATTATCAAAGTACATATGTCAGCATATGAGATTCATTTTCTTGTGGGTATACTCAGCAAATCCAAGAAGCACACTAGAATCAATGAAAGACCACAACAGGACGGACAAACAACCAGTGTGCAAAAGACAGCAAACTGTGCAAATACAAAAAAAAAAATTATAAATAAACTATCAAGAACATGAGGTGAAGCTGTAGGTTGTGGGAATGGTTCAGTGATGGGGTGTGTGAAGTTATCCCCTCTGGTTCAGGATCCTGATGGTTGAGGGGTGATAACTGATCCTGAACCTGGTGGTGTGGAACCTGATGGTTGAGGGGTAATAACTGATCCTGAATCTGGTGGTGTGGGACCTGATGGTTGAGGGGTAATAACTGATCCTGAACCTGGTGGTGTGGGACCTGATGGTTGAGGGGTAATAACTGATCCTGAACCTGGTGGTGTGGGACCTGATGGTTGAGGGGTGATAGCTGATCCTGAACCTGGTAGTGTGGGACCTGATGGTTGAGGGGTAATAACTGATCCTGAACCTGGTGGTGTGGGACCTGATGGTTGAGGGGTGATTACTGATCCTGAACCTGGTGGTGTGGGACCTGATGGTTGAGGGGTGATAACTGATCCTGAACCTGGTGGTGTGGGACCTAATGGTTGAGGGGTGATAACTGATCCTGAACCTGGTGGTGTGGGACCTCAGGCTCTTGTACCTCCTTCCTGATGGCAGCATGTCCTGCATGGTGGGGTTCCGTGATGATGGATGCTACCTTCCTGCGACAGCTCTCCGTGTAGATGTGCTCAGTGATGTGGAGGGCTTTACCCGTGATGTACTGGGCCAAATCCACTATTATTTATAGGATTTTCCGTTCAAGAGCATGAATGTTTCCATTCCTGACTGTGATGCAGCCAGTCAGCATACTTTCTCCCACACATCTATAGAAGTTCGACAAAGTTTTAGATGTCATGCCAAATCTTCACAAACTTCTAATGAAGTAGAGATGCTGCACAATGGCATTTATGTGCTGGACCCAAGACAGATTCTCTGAAATGATAACACCAAGAAATTTAAAGTTTTAATACCTGAAAGATACTTCCATTGAAAGTTAAGCAGAACTGCAAATGATTTCCAAATACAGGTACAGTTCTTACAAACTAAAAGATAAGTTGCAGACTAAAGAGTTGTCCATTGAAGAAACCAAAGGTTGAGCAATGAATTCTCATTCTTCTTTCTGTCATTCTGTTTGTCATTCCTCACAAAATCCAAACAGTGATACATTTGCTACTTGTCGGCATTGTCTGAATGTAATATTTGTCAGGTAACTTTCTCAGGCCAGGTGAATGCAATGTTTAATTAGATTAAATCTGATCCCATTGTTCCTCTTGTTAAACTTGGTCTCTTTGTTTACTTTTTTACAACAAGCAGCTGAGCAAAGAATGTTAGAATCAGAATCAGGTTTAATATCACTGGCATATGTGGTGAAATTTATTGGCTTTGGTGCAGCAATACAATGCAATGCATAATAATAGAGAAAAATGTGAATTACAGTAAGTATATATTGAAAAAGTTAAATAAGTAATGGGTCCATTCAGAAAACTGATGGCAGAGGGGAAGAAACTGTTGCTGAATCATTGAGTGTGTGTCTTTATGCTTCTATACCTTCCTAATGGTAGCAATGAGAAGAGGGCATGTCCTGGGTGATGGGGTCCTTACTGATAAATGTCGCCTTTTTGAGGCATCACTCCTCCAAGATGTTTTGGCTGCTGGGGAGGCTGGTGCCCATGATGGAGCTGACTGAGTTTACAACTCTCTGCAGCTTAGTATGATCCTGTGCAGTAGCTCCCCACCACACACCTCCAACCATACTGATGCAGTCCATTTGAATGCTCTCCATGGTACATACGTAGAAATTTGCGAATGCTTTTGATGACATAACAGAATCTCCTCAAACTCCTAATGAAATATAGCCGCTGTTGCGCCTTCTTTGTGGCTGTTGGTTATGTAAGATCATAAGGAGCAGAATTAGGCCATTTGGCCCATTGAGTCGGCTCCGCCATTTCATCATGGCTGATCCATTTTCTCTCTCAGCCCCAATCTCCTGCCTTCTCACCTTATCCCTTCATCCCCTGACTAATCAAGAATCTATCAACCTCTGCCCTAAACATACTTAAAGTCTTGGCCTCCACAGCTGCCTGTGGCAAAGAATTCCACAGATTCACCACTCTCTGGCTAAAGAAATTCCTCCTCATCTCCATTCTAAATGGATGTCCTATTCTGAGACTGTGTCCTCTGGTCTTAGACTCTCCCACCACAGGAAACATCCTGTCCACATCCACTCTATCAAGGCCTTTCACCATTTGATAGATTTCAATGAGGTCACCCCTCATTTTTCTGAATTCCAGTGAATACAGGTGCAGAGCCATCAAACGTTCTTCATACAACATGCCATTCACTCCTGGAATCATTTTTGTGAAACTTCTCTGAACCCTCTTGAGTTTCAACACATCCTTTCTAAGATAAGAGGCCCAAACCTGCTCACAATACTCCAAGTGAGGCCTCACCAGTGTTGCTGACCACGGCCTATGTTATCATGTGCTTTCAAGTACCCTGAAACCACATCCTTAGCAATCGACACCAACATCTTCCCAACCACTGAGGTCAGACTAACTGGCCTGTAGTTTCCTTTCTTCTGCCTCTCTCCCTTCTTGAAGAGTGGAGTAACATTTGGAATTTTCCAAACTTGTAGAACCATTACAGAATCTAGTGATTCTTGAAAGATCATTACTAATGCCTCTGCAATCTCTTCAGCCACCTCTTTCAGAACCCTGGGGTGTACACCATTTGGTCCAGGTGACTTATTTACATTCAGACCTTTCAGTTTCCCAAGAACCTTCTCTCTAGTTATGGTAACTTCACACACTTCATGCCCCCGACACCTGGACTATCCACCATATTGCTGGTGTTTTCCACAGTAAAGGCTGATACAAAATACTTTTTCAGTTCATCCACCATTATTAGCTCTCCAACATTGTTTTCCAGTGGTTCGATATCCACTCTCGCCTCTTTTAAACTTTATGTATCTGAAGAAACTTTTGTTATCCCCTGTAATATTATTAGCTAGCTTACTTTCTTATTCCATCTTTACCTTCTTAATGACTTTTTTTAGTTGCCTTCTCTAACTTCCCACTAACTTTTGCTCTATTGCATGCCTTCTCTTTCGCATTTATGTTGGCTTTGACTTCTCTTGTTAGTCACAGTTGTGTCATCTTTCCTTTAGAATACTTCTTCCTCTTTGGGATGTATATATCCTGTGCCTTCCATATTGTTTTCAGAAATCCCAGCCATTACTGCTCTGCCGTCATCCCTGCCAGTGTTCTTTTCCAATCAATTCTGGCCAGCTCCTCTCTCATGCCTCTGTAATTCCCTTTACTCCACTGTAATACTGAAACATCTGACTTTAGCTTCTTCTCAAATTTTTGGAAAGACACTACTGTAAGAGAAAGCCAAGATTAGCAATAAACCCTTTGCGCTCTCCATCACATTATTAGAGTAGAACAGGGCAGGCAGCTACTTGATAGAAATTGTCTCAAAACTTTTGCTGTATTCATACAATTACCGATTCCACAAAGTGTACATGTATGTGGGTATATTTATTAGTAACAATTCCCTATCAATTTTGTCCAAGCATGAAAAACTATCATAGAAAATAATCAGGATGATAGAAAAATGGAGGGCAGTGGAGAAGGGAAGGGCAAGGGTTCCCAAGCATGGGTCACGGACCCTCGGTTAATGGTTGAGACCCTCTAGGTTAGACTAGTGCACACAGAATATTAAACCTCAAACCGCAGAGTCCTTGAAGCACTCTAGGAATGATCAGTTTAGTTCAATTCAGTTCCATTTAGCACTGAGTCGTTCAATGACTGCAGGCCACACAGCCAGCCTGCCCCGAATAAAATTGCGCAAAGTAGCAAAGGTATGAGTAACCAGAAACACATCCTGACATGAACTACAGAGTCCTCTACAAATGGGTCCAATCCACAAACCTTGCCCAGGACCCAAGACTCCCTCACCTTCCTCTGGCAGCAGCAGGCGAGAGGGAGAGACACCGATCAAATGCAGGCAGATAACTCTGAACGCCTGCTCGCCTTCAGCTCTCATCCTTACTGATTTCCATCTTGCCCGACATTTTAATCGGCGAGATCTGCAAGAAATAAAACTGATTGTGGATTCACGCTCCACCATTAGAACAGCCATTCTGTTCTCAACCATGCTGAATCCCCTCGAAGACAGTAAAAGCACCAGATCGCTCATTTGCCCCAAAAACACTTCATCAAAATGTAAATTACAGGCTCCGGTCGCACTCAGGTTAGTAGTAGAAGTATATTGAAATGAAGAAGCATTAGGAGTTTTGTGAACTGTCTGCAGGACGTCACCATGAGTCGCGTTGGTCTCTGGCGCCATCTTATAGAACATAGAACATAGAATAGTACAGCACATTACAGGCCCTTCAGCCCACAATGTTGTGCCGACCCTCAAACACTGCCTCACATATAAACCCCCACCTTAAATTCCTCCATATACCTGTCTAGTAGTCTCTTAAACTTCACTAGTGTATCTGCCTCCACCACTGACTCAGGCAGTGCATTCCATGCACCAACCACTCTCTGAGTAAAAAACCTTCCTCTAATATCCCCCTTGAACTTCCCTCCCCTTAACTTAAAGCCATGTCCTCTTGTACTGAGCAGTGGTGCCCTGGGGAAGAGGCGCTAGCTGTCCACTCTATCTATTCCTCTTAATATCTTGTACACCTCTATCATGTCTCCTCTCATCCTCCTTCTCTCCAAAGAGTAAAGCCCTAGCTCCCTTAATCTCCGATCATAATCCATACTCTCTAAGCCAGGCAGCATCCTGGTAAATCTCCTCTGTACCCTTTCCAATGCTTCCACATCCTTCCTATACTGAGGCGACCAGAACTGGACACAGTACTCCAAGTGTGGCCTAACTAGAGTTTTATACAGCTGCATCATTACATCGCGTCTCTTAAACTCTATCCCTCGACTTATGAAAGCTAACACCCCATAAGCTTTCTTAACTACCCTATCTACCTGTGAGGCAACTTTGAGGGATCTGTTGACATGTACCCCCAGATCCCTCTGCCCCTCCACACTGCCAAGTATCCTTATCAGAACCTTTTTTTATATATAAGGTAGGCAAACCCGGATTGTTTAGCAGAATTGGGGAGAGAGTGGAAAGTTGTACAAATGCAAGCACGTTAGTAATCTGCGTTATAGCGAAGGTGCATTAAGTGCAACCAGAGCACAGAAGGAGTGTAATAATGCGAAGAGAGTGATGATCTGCATGAGCGAGCTCTAAACTACGCCTCTCCTTTCCGTTGCAGGCACCAAGTCACAAGTACGGTGGGCACAGCAGTCACGTGACCAACGTTGCCTTTCTCCATGACAACACCCGTCTGATCTCCATCGGCGGGAAGGACACCAGTGTCATTCAGTGGAGCGTTGTCTAGGTTACAGCACTTTATCCGGAGACGCATTCCAGCTGTATGGGTTGGGAGATGCCAGGGCACTATCAAAATAGCTCCTCTCCTGGGTGCCCCATCAAGCTACTGTTATGCTAAACTGTTTCTTTTTTTATCGGGAAGATGTGGGGCTCCCGTTCCCTCGCATTTATTGTCCACACCTGCACTGAGCTCTTCCAGACGCTTCGCCTTTGGAAGAGCATTTTTCTAACTAAACTTGACAAGCAATCCCAATGCTCCATCTGAAAGCCACCCCCTCCCGCCACCAAAGCTGTGCTGTTTGCCTCTGCCTCTGCCGCAGTGTCCTTTTGCTGGAATCGTGCATGCTGCTGAAGTCCAGGACCTTATGGCATATGTGGGGAGCCAACTCCCATCATTAATCAACAAGTTCATTTAAGGAGTTTGGGGGGAAATTGGAGAGCGTAGAGAATCAGAGAGGGTGAAAGAGTTGTATCACTGCCCTACACCCTCCTGATGTTCGTTCCAATAAACTAGCTGTCTTGAAGGGGATATTTTTTAAAAATCTCATTGTTAGCCCCGTTGGATTTGTTTTTTTGTAGTCTCCAACCCATTCCACTTTTGCTCCCCTCGATGTCCAGACCAGGTTTTCCCTTCTGCACCATTATCACACAGGGAGAGCCAAATTGCTTGGTGACCATTTCTCTTCCCTGGCTTAGTAACCTCCAGCAAGAAAGCTGTGGTTGTCGTGTTGGTCGACTGGCTGGGGATATTTGTTTTTGTGTGGTTCCTGGGAATCTTTCCAGATGGTCCCAGCGAGGAAGTTGAACCAGAACCATTATTTTCATTGGCTTAAGCTAAACTTTTATAAAGTTAAAATCGTCAAGGTTTCCAACAGTACTTTGCACGATTTCAAAGCTAATTGGACGTTTTTACACAGTTCCCACAAAATGACAGATCTAAAGCATCATGTTCGATTATCATACATAGAGGTTTTAAGGGAGAGGTTTAGTTGTAAGTTAAGATGTTTTAGGTGCAAATTATTTTGGGTTCTTGGTTTACAAACAATTTGAAAATTTATATTCTGTAAGATATTTGCAGATAATCCTCCAAATGGTGACGGTGTGCCTCTCGTCCCTTAGGCTTGTAGAGGAGGTCCTGCCAGTGTTCCCTTTATAGTCTGTTTTTGTTTGCCAGCTCATTTTTTGTACGTTACGGTATACCTCAGGGCATTCCATTTAACTGAGGTTGTGACTTGGGTCCTCGAATCCTAGTACTTCAAGTTGCAAAATTGGATTTGATTAGACTGGTGCACTGTGGGCTAACATCATTCACCACACAACTCACTGCCTGTTACGCTGCTGGTGTTTGGGGCAGCAATGAGGGTCCTGCAACCCTGGCAGTGTTCAGGGCTTCCTTCATCGTATCAGTAGCTTCCTCTCGGTTTTCACTACTGTCAGTCATGCAAGTCCCGGGTGGAGACTCAGGAATACCATCACACTCAGATGTAGAAGGATTCTTCATTGCTGTTTCTGTAACAATTTTGTTTGACTAGTCAGGGTTGTTAGCCCTGAGCTGAACCCCTGAACCTGGAGGACTTGTGGATCTCTCTTAGTCTGGCCTCTACCCTTTGACCTGTTTGGCATGGGTGACCTCACCAAGAGCCAAAGCATAAACCCTGACTCTAGCCAACGTAGCTCTCCGGGTCATTGAGGCACGCAAGCCTCCAAACCGTGACAAGGTTGTGGTCCTCTTGGGAGATTGACCACACAAAGTGAGAGATTATTGACAGAGGGATCTGTTACCCTTACCTTTCTTGACTTGAATTGCAAACCATCTGATCAGTTTCCAGAGGCAATTCAAAATGAGCTCATCAGAATTGAAAGCAGATGGGCAGTTAACATGTCTATGCCCGTACCAGCCCTGTTCTGAAAGGAAACTTTCTTCATAGAAAATTCAGGTAGACATTTGGGGCCAGCAGGTTCAATGGAAAGTGTTAAACACCTGGTGGCAGAGGCAGACCGCAGAAGAGGGGTGGGAGAGGGGATTTGTTAACTCCAGCTCTCAGCCAATCATAATCTTCCTGTAATTGACAAAATTTGGGTGTTCAACAAGTGTATGCAACTTCCAAAGTCCAAAAGAGTGTTAGAAAGCATCACAGTCACCTGACGTAATGACCAAAAGCAGGGAATGGTATTTTAATTTAATTTCCTAATTCTCAGAAGGTTGTGAGAAAGGGAATTTAAAATCTCCTGATCCTGCCTTCTAAAAGCAAAGTTTACAGTGTAGGAGGAGGAGATGTCTGTGCTGGGTATATATTACAAAACCATTTCTGATACCCTACTTTGTCCCCGGCCCCGTCACTTTCTTCGTTTCAAGAAACCAATCAATTCAACCTTAAACGTACGAGCATATCACTACTTCTGGCGAGCACCCTGTGTTGCAACAGCCCAATCACAAATCATCCCAATCTTGATCCCAAGCTGAATTTTTTAACATGAAGAGCTCCAAGAAGTTCTAGCACCCTTGTTATTTTTCTACATAACTATTGTTTTACGTAAAGCTAAGATTTAAGAAATATATTTCTTGATTAATGAACACAAAGAAGTTTACTTGATTCATTTAGAAGATCTAGATGTGTGTATTTTCTCAGGTGGATGGTATGAAATTTATAAGATAATTATTTTGTCTAACATTAAGAATGAATATTAGTATGAAATGCCTTCATCGGCAACTTCAAAGAGTTTTGCACTTCAGCTAACAGGTAAAGGAGTTTGATACTCCATGTTCCTGGTATCACGGGGCACTGAAAACAGGAGTACTGGTAGACCATTTATCCATTCGAGCTTCTCTTGCAATCAGTCTGATGATCCCAACTCAGATATACCTTTCTCCCCAGTCTCCCTTGGTCTCCTTAACCCTGAGAGCTCCTTGAATTCCTCCTTGAATAAATTTAAGGATTGTTTTCAACTGCAGTAGAGAATTTCACAAGTTCTCCACTCTTGGGAGAAGAAATTTGTCCCCTCCCCTTGTTCTTAAAAGACATCACTTATCCTTAGTCCATGAGCCTTGCTCCTGGGCTCCCTGACCATTGGGAACATCTCCTCTCCATTAGATGCTGCCTGACCTGCTGAGTTCCTCCAGCGTTTTGTGTGTGTTGCTCTGGATTTCCAGCATCTGCAGAATCCCTTGCGATTGGGAACATCCCTACTGTATCTGACATGTCCGGTCCTGTTGGACTGTAGGTTTCCATCAGCTCTCTTCCCATTCATCTTGTGGCAGATGCAATCTCTCTTTAGATGTGACATCTGATATCTCAGAGACTGGGTTGAATCAGTTAGTAGTTGGAATAAGAAGGGGGCCGATATATACCAGCGCTGTCCGAGCAAACATCCTCCTTCCAAGTTGAATATGCATGCCACAGAACTCTGTTTACAACCAAACTGTTAGGTTAAAGCAAACCAAATGGACTTCACTCAGAGGATGGAGGGAGTGTGGCAAGAGCTTCATCGGAAGTGGTGGAGGTGGGTTCAATTTCAACATTTAAGAGAAGTTTGGATAAGTACTTGGATGGGAAGGGTATGGAGGGCTATGGTCCAGGTGCATGTTGATGGAACTGGGCAGAAAAAACAGTTCAGCATGGACTAGATGGGTTGAAGGGCCTGTTTCTGTACTGTAGTGCTCTATGACTCTATTACTCTTGCCAATCATAAACGCAAGATATTCTGCAGATGCTGGAAATCCAGATTAGCATGCAATGTGCACAAAAGACTGGAAAAACTCAGCAAGTCAGGCAGCACCTACAGAGAAGAATAAAGATTCAACATTTCGGGACGCATCAAGATTTATCAATGTTCTGAAGAAGGGTCTCTGCCCAAAACAACAACTGTACATTCCTCTCTATTGATGCTGCCTGATCTGCTGAGTTACTCCAGCATTTTGTGAGTGTAACTCTTGCCAGTGCAAGTCTTGTAATAGTTAAACACCTCAAGTGAATGCCTCCTCTTCTGTCCCTCTGTACACTGCCTCGCACTACCTCAAACCAAAATACAAGTCGAAAGTGCAGTCTGTGGGCCGCCAATCTATTTTGGGAGAATTTGACATTTGAAATGCGTTCACGGCAAGCTCACTGACTGGTGCAAGCAGACCGGTGAACCTACCCTGAGCTAGGAGATGGTGGGTGGAGACAGGTTGCGGGGTAGGGGACCTGGAGATGTCTTGTAGTGGATTAGCTCATCCAGTGGCGTATCCAAGTCTGGAGTAGAGGTTTCCAGAGGGAATTCCCAAATTTCCTGGACCTCAGGATTCTCAGGATGTTCCAAAATGCTTTGCAGGTGCATGTTGTGTTACGGAGTCGCTCAATGTGGAAATCTGAGTCTATACTGACCATCAGTCAACTATGCCAATTCCACATATCCCGTAACCACAATCTCAGCTAGACGTACTACTAGGGGCATTTTCTAGCAGCCAATTAAACTACCAACCCGTGCTTCTTTAGGATGTGAGAGGAAGCCACGGTACTTGGGGGAAATCCCATCTGGTCACAGAGAAGGATGTAAAAACAAAACTCCACACACGGAAGCCAGGACACTGGAACTGTGAGGAAGCCCTTGGACTGCTACCCCACCCTCAATAGGCGACACTGCAGGTAACACCCGTAGTACGTATCTCCGCAAACTCATCAGGATTCGTTTTGTGACTGCTGGCAGCAGCGGTTAGCGTGAGGCTGATACAGCTCCAGCGGCATGGGTTCAATTCCTGCCACTGCCTGTGAGGAGTTTGCATGTTCTGCCCCCTGCCCCCTCCTCACCGGGTTTCCTCCAGGTGCTCACACATTCCAAAGTTGTACGGGGTAGAGTCATAGGAAATACAGCACAGAAATAGGCCCTTCGGCCCTTCTAATTCATGCTGAACTACTTAAACCGCCACGCCCACAACCTACACCGAGACCATAGCCAGTCGCTATGTTAATTGGTCACATTGGTGTAACTAGGTACCATGGGCTCGTTGAGCCGGAAAGGCCTACAGCCGTACATTATCTCTAAATAATACAAACAAATAAATCAGCTAGGGCAGCTCCCTAATGGCTAATGTTTACATGAAGCCTCTATTTAAGATCTCAAGTGCCTTAGGAGGGACTCCTGATGATCATTAGAATCTCAGCTTTTGGTAGGATTGGCCGGAGCCTGGTTTCTATTGGAGAAGGTGACTAGTGACCCATGTGTTTAGAAAGTGCACTTATCATGGAGTTATGATTTCACTAGAATATCTCCAGTCTTGGCAGGCACAGCCTTGCCTTTGTTCTGCAGTTCACTGACAGAATTATTTTAGCTGCATTCCAGTCAAGTGTATAATTAAAATAGCTCAGGACTGGAACTAATGCGAAGCTTTCTGACGGGAAATCTTCTCGCTTGCTGGCGGTGGGTAAAGCCGCTGCCTCTTAGCGCCGGTGGTATTGCTCTTAATGCATGGGCGGGTGGTAGAATCTGGAGGAATAGATGGGATTGTGGGGAAGAATTTTAAAAAGTTAGAATAATACAGGATTAATGGGTGGCCAATGGTTTGCATGGACTTGATGGCCTGAAGGACCTGTTTCTGTACTGCATCTCACTGATTTTACAAATGCCACCTCATAGAAATGTGGACACACTCCCAAGCAGGCGTGAATCCACAACAACAGAGTACCCTCAAACGTCAGTGAAGCTTGGCCTCGTCTGGGGATTTGGGTGAAGATGATGCCACGTTTTCTCCAGTATCTTTGTGTGAGGCATGTAAGCCCAAGAGCTGTGTGTTGATAGGCTGGTTGACTGGGGGAGTGGAGTTCAACCAACTCTGATCCTGTAGGGTTCATCTCAATAGCCAAGGGTTGGGTCCAATGGGAACCCATAAAAGCCATTTGAAAGCTTGCATCATAACATAATTAGGACTGTCTGACTATCATTGGGCTATGATATTTATACATTAACCTTGCTAAACCATCCCAAGGTCCTTTATAGGAACACGTACATAGAACATAACAGCACAGTACAGACCATTTGGCCTTTTAACATACTCTAAAATCAATCTAACCCATCCCTTCCACTTCCAAAATAAAATTTGATCAGGAGTTAATGGATTAAACTGGATCAATAAGGTTTGGAAGAGAGAGAGATTCAAGGAGGAAACTTCAGAGCTCTGGGCCTGGTCAGCTGAAGGCATTAGAACCAATGATAGATTATCTACAATCTGGCCACCAATGAAGGCATTTAAAGATGAGAACTTTAAGATCTCAGTGTAAATAGGAGGCATCTAATTTCCTTGTGTCAACCTCATGATCATTCCTTTTTCGATTGATTGAACTAATAATGAATACCAAAACCAGAGAGTGGGTAAGAAGAATTCTGATTGGCTGACGTCATTAACCATGAAGCATCTCATTTCGTTTGTCTTAATTTGTCAAACACAAACCATGCAAACAAGGGCATTGTAATGTAATGTAATCTTGCCAAGTGAGACTCTGTGATCTGAAGTTATATTCTAGTGTACCGGTTTTGTGAGTTTGCAGGAAACTCATTGTGAGCTCCAATGTGTTGAAACCCAATGCACATCACTTCTTTCAATGGTGCCTGAATGCTGTATTGGTGTTTTGTTTAATGTGACGTTATTAGTAACTAAGTGGGAATCTATTGCACATCGACGACCATCGCTGTTTGCTTTTCTGCTTCTTTCCTCTCATCGCAAATCCTCATCCCTGTCGAAAATGCTTGAAGTTGGGAATGAAAAGGGATAACTGGAGTAGGCCTGGCATGAGCAGTCATGGATGGGGAGGTATACCTGGAGATTTATTGAATGCTGTCTCCCTAGGGAAAGGGTGTGAGGTTAGCCAGTGCAATAAGCACAAAATCCAGGCGGAAGTATAACATCTGGTGAGACAAGAAAATCGACCGTTGGTTCAGGGGAGGGTGGGAGAAAAGGCATTTCATTGCAGTGAACTTCAACAACCAAACCATTGGGTCAATCAACTTGGTGAATGATCTATTGTTTCAAAAAAAAACTACACAGCGGACAGATCGTAGGATATTTTGAGTTGTTTCCGAGTAATCGGTGTTTTTCAACAAGAAGAAGTCCTATGCAGTTCTTTTTCCTGACGAAGACTGGTTTTCTCTGGCCTGTTGTGTATGTAGTCAAAGGGCAACAGCTGATCCTCCAGAGGTGCCTCTGAACCCTTCTTCTGCTGCTAGGCTCAGAGGAACCCCAGGTGTGAAGAGAAGCTCCTCGCTGAGGTGGTTGGAAGAGTGCCGGGCTCCTCAGTACGGGTAACACATGGAGAAAAAGCTGAGAAAATAGTCTGCCTTTCGTGCGGGAGAGTGGCAAGTGGAAATAGCATCACAGATCTCTGGTTTCATAGCATCGTTTCTGATGGAGTAAAAATCAGACATGACTACACTCAGTGACCACTTTACTAGGTACACCTGTACACTTCGTTAATGCAAATATCTCATCAGCCAATCACGTGGCAGCAACTCGATGCATAAAAGCATGCAGACATGGTCAAGAGGTCCAAGTGGGTCAAGAAGGTGCCGATGAAGGTTCTCGGCCCGAAACGTCAACTATTCTTTTCCTGTCTTGCTGAGTTCCTTCAGCGTGTTGTGTGTATTAAAAGAGATGCAGTTGTTGTTCAGACAGACATCAGAGTGGGGAGGAAATGTGATCGAAGTGACTTGGACCATGGAACGATCGCTGGTTCATGTACCTTCGAGACTGCTGACCTCCTGCGATTTCCATGCAGTACATTCTCTAGAGTTTACAGAAAATGGTGCTAAGAGCAAAAAAAAAACCATCCAGTGAGTGTCAGTTCTGTGGATGAAGATGCCTTGTTGATGAGAGAGGTCGGAGGAGAATGGCCAGACTGGTTCAAGCTGACAGGAACTCAAATAGCCACACTTAACAGCAGTGGTGTGCAGAAGAGATCTCAGAATGCACAGCGTATCAAACCAGGAAGTGATGGGCTACAGCAGCAGAAGACCACACCAGGCTCCACCCCTGTACCCCGTAAAGAGGCCACTGAAGGTATCGCATAGAGTGCTGTAGACTCTGGGACAGATCAGTTGGGGGGACGTGGCAGGTGGGAGCATCGGTGGCGACTTCTCACAAATGGCAGCTGCAGCAATTGCTCAAAGTAAATTTATTATCAAAGCGCGTATATCAATATATATAAGTGCATTTTCTTGCAGGCATACTCAATAAATCCAATATTCATAACAGAATCGATGAAAGGCTGCACCATCTGGGCATTCAGCCAATGTGCAAAAGACAACAAACTGTGCAAAGGAAGAAATAATAATAAATAAATAAGCAATAAATATTGAGAACATAAGATGAAGAGTTCTTGAAAGTGCTTCCAGTAGATTGTGTGAACAGATCAGTGCTGGGGTGAGTGAAGTTATCCCCTTTGGTTCAAGAGCCTGATGGCTGAGGGGCAGTAACTGTAACCTGGTGGAGTGAGTCCTGAGGCTCCTGTACCTTCTACCTGATGGCAGCAGTGAGAGGAGAGCGTGGCCTGGGTGGTGGGGGTTCCTGATGGTGGGTGCTGCTTTCCTGTGACAAGGGCCTTACCCATGATGGACTGGGCCATATCCACAGCTTCTTGCAGGGTTTTCCATTCAAGGTTATTGGTGTTTCCACACCAGGCTGTGATGCAGCCGGTCAATACACTCTCCACTACACATCTATAGAAGTTAGTCAACGTTTTAGATGTCATGCTGAATGTTACAATTATGCCATCAAGCAGGGTAACTAACCTTTCCGATTGGCAGCCTGAGTCTACAGGAATTAAAAGTTATTCCTCAGGACATTATTAGTTGAAAAATGAAATGTCAGATGTGTTTATGAGGGGGTTTTGCACTGATTAAAAAATATAGAAGTGGAGAGGGTGAACCAATTCTTTGACTGTTCAGTCAGCCAACAGAAAGAGTTAATTTCTAATGGGAATAAAAAATACTGCAGATGATGGAGATCTGAAATAAAAACAGGAAATGCTGAAATTGATCACAGAAGTCAAAGGGTTAACATTTAAGGAGCATTTGATGGTTGTGGGGCTGTGCCCACTGGAGTTTAGAAGAATGGGTGGTGGGGTCTCATTGAAACCTATCGACTATTGAAAGACCAAGATAGAGTGGACATGGAGAAGAGGTTTCCTATGGTGGGTGAGTCCAGGACCAGAGGGCATAGCCTCAGAATAGGAGGATGTCCCTTCACAATGGAGATGAGGAGAAATTCATTTGGTCAGAGGGTGGTGAATCTGTGCAATTCATTGCCTCAGATGGCTGTGGGGACCAAGTCATTGGGTATACTTAAAGTGGAGGTTGAACAGTTCTTGATTAGTAAGGGTGTCAAAGGTTATGGGAAGAAGGCAGGAGAATGAGGTTGAGAGGGGAAATAAATCAGCCGTGTTGGAATGGCAGAGCAGACTGAGTGGGTTCTGCTCCCATGTTTTATGGTGTAATACCACACAGATAAAAAGTTTTATTTCTACATGCACTGCTTTAAAGTTCAATATATATGTCACCATATAAACCCTGAGATTCATTTTCTTGTGGGCATACTCAATAAATCTATAGAATAATAACCATAACAGAATCAATGAAAGATTGTCTAACCAGGGTGTCAACCAGCAGGCAGAAAACAACAAGCTGTGCAAATGCAAAAAGAAAGGATTAAATTGACTTTATTTCTTACGTCCTTCACATACATGAGGAGTAAAAATAATAATCATAAATAAATAAGCATAAATATCAAAAACATGAGATGAAGAGTCCTTGAAAGTGAGTCCATTGGTTGCGGGAATATTTCAACGATGAGGCAAGTGAAGTTATCTCCTTTTGTTCAAGAGCTGACGGTTGAGGGGTAGTGACTGTTCCTGAACCTGGCGGTGAGTGTCCTGAGGCTCCTGTACCTCCTTCCTGATGGCAACAGCGAGAGGAGAGCATGATCTGGTGGGTGAGGGCCCCTGATGTTGGATACTGCATGCTGCTTTCCTGCGACAAAACTTCACGTAGATGTGCTCGGTGGTTGTTAGGACGTTACCCGAGATAGAGTGGGTCGTATCCATTAAGTTTAGTAGGAATTTAATTAAATCTTTCCACTTCAGGGCTCCTCAACAGAACTGATTAAGTTCTGATCTGATAACTCTTCTGATGGGGTTCCTAGACATGAAGTGTTAACGGTTTCTCTTTCCACAGAGTCTGCCTGGCCACCATTTTATTTTTAATTACTGACGGCAGTGGGAAGCAAGTGATCCAGCTCTCGCCACCATTTGACTAGTGGCAGGCGATTGGCTGCCTGTCTGGAGTCAATCCACCTCCCTCATTAATTTACTCTGCTATTATTGTTGTTTTGCTGAACCGTCCTTCCCCTTTGTTAACCCTCTCACTTGGTGCACAGGTGACAGAGAAGTTTGTTTCTCTTTGGGCACTTCCCCTGGGTGAGGCAGTGATGTGGGTTACCTCTCAAGACGAGGACCCAAAACTTAATGGAGACTTAAAAGTTGAACTCTGAACTCTGATGCCCCGAGCTGTCATAGCATTGTGCTAACGGCTATGGCTTTACAGCTCCAGATCGGGGTTCAATTCCTGACGCTGCCTGTGAGAAGTTTGTAAATTTTTCCCCCATGACTGTGCGAGTTTCCTCTGGGTGCTCTGGTTTCCTCCCATAGTCCAAAGATGTAAGGGTTAATATTAGCGAGCTGTGAACGTGCTACGTTGCCACCCGATGGTGGTGACACTTGAGGACTGACCAGCACAAACCTCGCGGATTTGATTTGATGCAAAAAAATTATTTCACTGTATGCTTTCCTGTACGTGTGACAAAGTTCAAAAGTTGAAAGTACACTTATTATCAAAGTATGCATACTATACACAACCTTGAGATTTCTCTCCTTACAGGCCCCAAAACAGAGAAACCCAATAGAACCCATTAAGAAAAGACCATCAAACACCAAGTGTAAAAAGAAAAACAAATCGTGCAAACAATACAAAGTAAAGAAACAATATTCAGAAGTAGAGTTCACTTGAATGAGTTCACGGCCATGAAGCCAGTCAACACCGTAGGAGCCTGTCAGTTACAGGCCACAGCCTCACAGAGACGAGGTAACCTCACTGACTAGTGGGCTGAACACCCAACTAGCTGAAGCTCGTCTTGCCTCTTCATGAACGGAGTCTTAGACCTCAACAGGCACCCTTTGCAGTTGGGGAAATATGATGCTATTAGGCAGGAACTTGGGAGCAGATGTTCTCAGGGAAATGCACAGCAGAAACGTGGCAAACGTTCAGGGAACATTTGCATGGAGTTCCGCAAGGTATGTTCCATTGAGGCAGGGAAAGGATGGTAGGGTTAAAGAATCGTGGTAGAAAATCTAGTTAAGGAGAAAAGCTTACGAATGGTTCAAGAAACTAGGTTCTGTTAGAGCTCTAGAAAATTACAAGGTTGCTAGGAAAGCTGAAGAATGGAATTAGGAGAGTCAGAAGGGACCATGAGAAGGCCTTGGTGAGCAGGATTAAGGCATTCTACGAGTATGTGAAGAGCTGTGTGAGAACAGGCTTTTTCCCAGGACTGAAATGGCTAACAGGAGAGGGCATAGTTTTAAGGTGCTTGGAAGTAGGTACAAGGGGGATGTCAGAGGTAAGTTTTTTACACTGAGAGTGGTGTGTGTGTGGAATGCACTGCCAGCGACAGTGGTAGAAGTAGAAACAATAGGGTCTTTTAAGAGACTCTTAGATAGGTACATGGAACTTAGAAAACTAGAGGGCTTCTAGAGTCGGTTACATGGTCAGCACAACATTGTGGGCCGAAGGGCCTGTAGTGTGCTGTTGATGTCTATGATTTTATGACCAGTCAGGTCTAATAGTGGAAATGTCTGCATGGAGTGGGAAGAGGTAACAGAGGTACTTAGTGATATTTTGTCTTGGTATTCACCAGGGAAAAGCACCTTGGCAATTGTGGGGATGACTAACAGCAGACTGAAACACTTGAGCTTATAGACATTAAGAAAGAGGATGTGTTTGAGCTTTTGAAAAGCATTAAGTCACATAAGTCACAGAGTCTGAAGGAGAAATACCCCAGGCTACAGTAGGAAGCGAGGGAGGAGATTGCTGAGCCTCTTGCGATGATCTTTGCATCATCAATGGGGATGGGAGATGTACTGGAGGATTGGAGGGTTGCAAATGTTGTTCCCTGTTCAAGAAAGAGAGTAGAGAGAACCCAGGAAATTATAGACCAGTGAGTTTGACTTCAGTGGTGGGCAAGTCGATGGAGAAGATCCTGAGAGGCAGGATTTATGAGCATTTGGAGAGACATAATCTGATTAGGGATGGTCAGCATGGCTTTGTCAAAGGCAGGTCGTGCCTTAAAAACCTGATTGAATTTTTTGAGGATGTGACTAAACACATTAATGAAGGTAGAGCAGTTGATGTAGTGTACAGTATATGGGTTTCAGTAAGGCATTTGATAAGGTTCCCCATGCAAGGCTCCTTCAGAAAGTAAGGAGGTGTGGGATCCAAGGAGACTTTGCTTTGTGGATCCAGAATTGGCTTTTCCACAGAAGACAAAGGGTGGTTGTGGATTGTTCATATTCTGCATGGAGGTTGGTGACCAGTGGTGTTCCACAGGGATCCGTTCTGGGTTCCCTCCTCTTTGTGATTTTTTATAAATGACCTGGATGATGAACAGGAAGGGTGGGTTAGTAAGTTTGCTGATGACACAAATGTTGGGGGTGTGGGAGTGTTGTGGATAGTCTGGAGGGTTGTCAGAGGTTACAACGGGACATCAATGGGATGCAGAACCGGGCTGAGAAGTGGGAAATGGACTTCAACCCAGATAAGTGTGAAGTGGTTCATTGTGGTAGGTCAAATTTGAAGACGGAATATAATATAAATGGTAAGACTCTTGGCAGTATGGAGGATCTGAGAGATCTTGGGGTCCTTGTCGATAGGAAACTCAAAGCTGCTATGCAGATTGACAGTATTGTTGAGAAGGCTGGTGTGTTGGCATTCATCAATTGTGGGGTTGAGTTCAAGAGCTGTGAGGTAATGTTTCAGCTATATAAGACCTTGGTCAGACCCCAGTTGGGGTACTGTGTTCAGTTCTGGTCATCTCACTACAGGAAAGATGTGGATACTATAGAGAGAGTGCAGAGGAGATTTACAAGGATGTTGCCTGGATTGGAGGGCGTACCTTATGAGAATAGGTTGAGTGAACTTGGCCTTTTCTCCTTGGAACAACGGAGGATGAGAGGTGAACTGATTGTGGTGTATAAGATGATGAGAGGCTTTGATCATGTGGCTAGTCAGAGGCTTTTTCCCAGGGCTGAAATGGCTAACACAAGGGGGCATAGTTTTAAGGTGCTTGGGAGTAGGTACCGAGGGGATGTCAGGGGTAAGTTTTCCACACAGAGAGTGTGGGTGCATGGAATGCACTGCCGGCGACGGTGGTGGAAACAGATACAACAGAGTCTTTTAAGAGACTCTTGGACAGGTGCATGGAGTTTAGAAAAATAGAGGGCTATATGCTAGGGAAATTCTAGGCAGCTTCTAGAGTAGGTCACATGGTTGGCACAACACTGTGGGCCGAAGGGCCTGTAGTGTGCTGTAGATTTCCATGTTCTATGTTTTGTGTTCTTGCCCAGACTCAAATTACTTACAGCAGCTATTCCAAATTGGGAAGACATCCACAACGTTGGCCACGACTGCCTGGCACCTGTGTATCTCCCTCCTTTTTCTCAGTCGATGGGTTTCAGTTTGGGAGAGGTGAGGGCGAATGGTCAGAATGTGACTCCCAGTCTGGTCAACGCCAGCAAGTTGAATTGAGTCCAGCTTTGATATTGTGGTCCTTAAAACAATGAAACATGTTTTCCTCACACCACGACCTCTGAGGGGATGGAAGAGAAACCCAGATCCAAATCTCAGCAATGACAGATGGTGTTCTGCAGCCGGGGGGCACGGGCCAGAGTGGGGAAGTTGATGCCTAATTAGTTGGCGCCATTGTGCCTGCCACAGTTTAGTTCATTATGGACCTTTTCCACAGAGTTTAGTTCATTATGGACCATTTCTTTGAAGATTACAGAACAATTCACAATTCCTAAGTGACCAAAACAAACAGAAGAGACCAAATTGCAGATAATGAAAGAGATATAATGATGAGAGCTGGGGGCAGTGTGATGTCTTGATTGTGAGGCAGAAGAATAGCATAATTGGTGACATGGTTGAGTGTAGACATTATCTCATGCCTTGTCTTCTTGAATATTGAAAGGCTTAGATAGACTGTCAATGGAGAGCTTGTTCATTATGTGCTGTGTCGTTTGATGTGGGCGCTCATGGTCTTTCCGTGACCGTGATTGTTCTTGGCAAATTTTTCTACATAAGTGGTTTGCCATTGCCTTCTTCTGGGCAGTGT
This sequence comes from Hemitrygon akajei, assembly GCF_048418815.1. Taxonomy (NCBI): domain Eukaryota; kingdom Metazoa; phylum Chordata; class Chondrichthyes; order Myliobatiformes; family Dasyatidae; genus Hemitrygon; species Hemitrygon akajei. Next base: position 41,098,656 of record NC_133148.1, read on the forward strand.
CTTTACAAGATGGGTGATACCAGCCGTTATCAATACTCTTCAGAGATTGTCTGCCTGGCGTCAGTGGAGAACAACGCACACAAAATGCTGAAGGAACTCATCAGGTCAGGCAGCATCTATGGAGAGAAATAAATAGTCAACGTTTCAGGCTGAGCCCATTCATCAGGACCCAAAACTTCGACTGTTTATTCCTCTCCATAGATGCTGTCTGACCTGCTGAGTTCCATCAGCATTCTGTGCACGTTGCTCTGAATTTACAGCATCTGCAGAGTCTCCTGAGGACCTGAAGAGACTGCTTTCCATAATGGGGGAGGGGGGGATGGCACAGCCTCAGAATACAAGGCATCCCTCCTTTTAGAACGAGGTGAGGAGCAATTTCCTTAGCTGGAAGGCGGTGAGTCTGTGGAATTCATTGCCACAGACAGCTGTGGAGGCCAAGTCATTGGGTACGTTTAAAGCGGAAATGGATAGGTTCTTGATCAATAAGAGAGTCAAAGATTATGGGGAGAACTTGGGAGAGAGGGTCAAGAGGGAAAACAAATCAGCCATTTGATGGCTTGAATGGCCTAATTCTGCTCCTATGTCTTCTGGTCTTATGGTAAGGTGTCACCTGGGAAACGGCAGTCTGATATGCCAAGCCACTATGAACCCTGAATCTACCATGTTTGATACAGAAGTGAAGTGGTTTCTGCAGGTTGGTTGTGGAGTTAGCTGGTCTGTATGCTTTATGTGTGGTATTTTCCTATCCTGGAATTAACTCTTTATGCCCAGAGTATGCTGGCATGTGACAGGGCTGGAGAAACAGAAATCTCAGGGTGGCTTTTTAGCTGCAATGCAGTGTTTTTTTTTAATAAAGATGATTTATGCTGTAACTGTACATCTGACCAAATAAAACTTGGAAACACTTTCACCTTGTGAGTGAACTTCTGGGACATGTCGAGCTGGCTTCACTGCGGCTGGGGAGGAGCGAAGGGGAGACAGCTTTTACCCTTGCAAAGCATTTTATAGGTAATGTCCTTTTTTAGTGTAATGATGTAAAAAATATGGCTGCTGATTTGAGCCCGATCTCGAATGCTCTCTGTGCGGAGTCTGCACACTCCTGCAAACACATAGGCTTCCTGCAAGTGTTCCGGTCCCTTCTTGAGTTGCAAACGTGGGGTAATTGGCCACTGTAACTGCCCTCCAGGGTGAGGGGTACGCTTAGAATCTAATGTTGATGGGAGGGTGGGGAGAATTCTTTTAAAACTTGGATGACAGATGTGAATGATGATAAACCTGATTCTGATCTGGGTCTCTATTGTGGACGGAGAGTGGGAAGGGGGCAGGGAGAGGGGAATCATGGTTGGGAAAAGAGGGAGCGGGAAGCATCAGAGAGACATTCCGTAATGATCAATAAACCAATTGTTTGGAATCAAGTAACCTTGCCTGGTGTCTCAGGGCTGGATGTGTCTGCACCCTCACCAATCCCCCACTGCCACTCTGCCACCCTGTCCCATGGTGCTCCACCCTTGCCAATCCCCCACTGCCACTCTGCCACCCTGTCCCACAGCGCTCCACCCTCACCAATCCCCCACTGCCACTCTGCCACCCTGTCCCACGGCGCTCCACCCTCACCAATCCCCCACTGCCACTCTGCCACCCTGTCCCATGGCGCTCCACCCTTGCCAATCCCCCACTGCCACTCTGCCACCCTGTCCCATGGCGCTCCACCCTTGCCAATCCCCCACTGCCACTCTGCCACCCTGTCCCATGGCGCTCCACCCTTGCCAATCCCCCACTGCCACTCTGCCACCCTGTCCCACAGCACTCCACCCTCACCAATCTCCCACTGCCACTCTGCCACCCTGTCCCATGGTGCTCCACCCTCACCAATCCCCCACTGCCACTCTGCCACCCTGTCCCATGGTGCTCCACCCTGGCCAATCCCCCACTGCCACTCTGCCACCCTGTCCCATGGTGCTCCACCCTTGCCAATCCCCCACTGCCACTCTGCCACCCTGTCCCACAGCGCTCCACCCTCGCCAATCCCCCACTGCCACTCTGCCACCCTGTCCCACAGCACTCCACCCTCACCAATCCCCCACTGCCACCCTGTCTCACAGCACTCCACCCTCACCAATCTCCCACTGCCACTCTGCCACCCTGTCCCATGGTGCTCCACCCTCGCCAATCCCCCACTGCCACTCTGCCACCCTGTCCCATGGCGCTCCACCCTTGCCAATCCCCCACTGCCACTCTGCCACCCTGTCCCACAGTGCTCCACCCTCACCAATCCCCCACTGCCACCCTGCCACCCTGTCCCACAGCACTCCACCCTCACCAATCCCCCACTGCCACCCTGTCCCACAGCACTCCACCCTCACCAATCCCCCACTGCCACTCTGCCACCCTGTCCCACAGCACTCCACCCTCACCAATCCCCCACTGCCACCCTGTCCCACAGCACTCCACCCTCACCAATCTCCCACTGCCACTCTGCCACCCTGTCCCATGGTGCTCCACCCTCACCAATCCCCCACTGCCACTCTGCCACCCTGTCCCATGGTGCTCCACCCTGGCTAATCCCCCACTGCCACTCTGCCACCCTGTCCCATGGTGCTCCACCCTGGCCAATCCCCCACTGCCACTCTGCCACCCTGTCCCACAGCACTCCACCCTCACCAATCTCCCACTGCCACTCTGCCACCCTGTCCCATGGTGCTCCACCCTCGCCAATCCCCCACTGCCACTCTGCCACCCTGTCCCATGGTGCTCCACCCTCGCCAATCCCCCACTGCCACTCTGCCACCCTGTCCCACAGCGCTCCACCCTCACCAATCCCCCACTGCCACTCTGCCACCCTGTCCCACAGCACTCCACCCTCACCAATCCCCCACTGCCACTCTGCCACCCTGTCCCATGGTGCTCCACCCTGGCCAATCCCCCACTGCCACTCTGCCACCCTGTCCCACGGTGCTCCACCCTTGCCAATCCCCCACTGCCACTCTGCCACCCTGTCCCACGGCGCTCCACCCTTGCCAATCCCCCACTGCCACTCTGCCACCCTGTCCCATGGCGCTCCACCCTTGCCAATCCCCCACTGCCACTCTGCCACCCTGTCCCATGGTGCTCCACCCTTGCCAATCCCCCAGTGCCACTCTGCCACCCTGTCCCATGGCGCTCCACCCTTGCCAATCCCCCAGTGCCACTCTGCCACCCTATCCCATGGCGCTCCACCCTTGCCAATCCCCCACTGCCACTCTGCCACCCTGTCCCATGGCGCTCCACCCTTGCCAATCCCCCACTGCCACTCTGCCACCCCGTCCCACAGCGCTCCACCCTGTCCCATGGCGTTCCACCCTCGCCAATTCCCCACTGCCACTCTGCCACCCCGTCCCGCGGCGCTCCACCCTCGCCAATTCCCCACTGCCACTCTGCCACCCCGTCCCATGGCACTCCACCCTTGCCAATTCCCCACTGCCACTCTGCCACCCCGTCCCGCAGCGCTCCTCCCTCGCCATCCCAACATCTTTTGCTTCCGCCAGGTTTACAAGCTTGCTGTCTGCTTCATGTTGACAAATACAGAACTGTGCAGATTTCTCAGGCACCCTCGCTGTGTACTGTTTATATGTGCCTAAGACTTTTGCATGTTGATTAATTTTTAGGTCTTGAACTGCATCACTACCACTAAACAACATTTTTCATGACATATTTCCCACCGCTGCCTTTTGCACAGAACTGTAAAGTAATATCACCACAGATAAATCAACAAATCGTAAATGCACTCCAGAAGACTGACAGTTGGAGAAGTTTCTTCCCCTCTGCCATCAGAGTTCTGAACGGTCCATGAACCCATGGACAATACCTCACTGTTGCTCTTCTGCACCAGTTGTTTGTTATTGTAGCTTATAGTAAGAGTGGCGGGGTGGAGCTACGTCTCTAACAAAGGAGGTGTGAGGTGCTCCTTCCCTCTGCCACACTGCAGGTCACCCTTGGGCAAGGTGTAGCACCTGCTTAGCCCCTGATCAGGGTCACGTGAAGCCATGGGGGCAGGTGGTGGATGGTCGTATGAGCAGCCGGTGCAAATCACAAGTCTTGGTTATGCGACCACTGACGCCAGGCAGACAATCTCTGAAGAGTATTGATAATGGCTGGGGTCACCCGTCTTGTAAAGACACTGCCCAGAAGAAGGCAATGGCAAACCAGTTCTGTAGAAAAATTTGCCAAGAACAGTCATGGTCATGGAGAGACCACGATCGCCCACGTCATACGACACGGCACTTAACGGATGAACGGATTGAATCATGAGGGTCATAAATAGAGTCAATGCATGCAGTTGAGGGGGCACAAGATGAAGGTGAGTGGGGCAAGATTGAAAAGGGGTATGAGGGGGTAGCTTCTTCACACTGAGGGTGAAGTGCATATGGAACGAGCAGCCAGAGGAAGGGGTTGAGGCAAGTACCATAGTACCATTTAAGAGGGTTTTTGGGCAGCTACGCAGATTAGGACCTCTCAAAGTCCAACCCTGTGACCCATTGTGACAGGTGGAAATGGGTAAGGGCCCTGGTGAAGTTTTATGGGCCAATGCCCTGTACAGTGGATGCAATGGATTACAGAAATGTCGGTGAACTCCAAAAGGGAGGTTATCAGTGGCCTGAACTCCACTGGGAGCTAAGGGCCCAAGAAGAAGGAGGTACAGATAAGGGTTTGAAGGATATGAGCCGACTATGGACAAACAGAAGAACCTTAGATGGGTAGCTTGGCTAGCATGGACAAGTTGGGCAGAAGGGCCTCATTTTGCTGCATCATTAATGAGAGCAAGTATAGACCAATTGTCTGAATGGCCTCCTTGCTTTCTGTGACTCAGCTGTGTGTGGTGAGAAGGGTAACTCATTGTAAGTTTAGTTTTCAATATTAAACTCAGCTACTGAGCTCCATTTGTAGTTCCTGTCTGTTTCAATTTTTCCCATCCAATTTTCTTTTTGATTTTCACATGAAATGCCAGGTTCTTCTCAGGAAGAGCTGAAGTCTTTTTCTATTCAAAGCTTTTCCTCTAAGGGAGCTGCAAGTTATTGTTTAATGCCTTCCAGGAATCATGTTGTGTTGAGCGGTGAGTAATTGTGCCTGGAGCGTTACCTTCCTTTATTTAATTTAATCATTTACGGGATGTGGACGTCGCCAGCTGAGCCAGCAGTTATTGCCCATCCCTAGTTGCCCTTGAGAAGGTGGTGATGAGCTGCCTTCTCGAACCGCTGCAGTCCTTGAGTTCTAGGTACCCACGGTGCCGACTAAGGATTAAGAGATTTCCTAACTAACTCTCGTTTGCTACGTGCTGTATTGTATGACGTGGGCGTTCATGGTCTTTCCATGATCATGATTGTTCTTGGCAAATTTTTCTACAGAAGTGGTTTGCCATTGTCTTCTGGGCAGTGTCTTTACAAGACGTGTGACCCCGGCCATTATCAATACTCTTCAGAGATTGTCTGCCTGGTGTCAATGGTCACATAACCAGGACTTGTGATCTGCACCGGCTGCTCATACGACCAACCACCACCTGCTCCCGTGGCTTCACGTGACCCTGATTGGGGGCTAAGCAGGTGATACACCTTGCCCAAGGGTGACCTGCAGAGTGGCAGAGGAAAGGAGAACCTTACACCTCCTTTGGTAGAGACGCATCTCCACCCCACTGTTCACCTGGCTGCTGCTAGACACACCAACGACTAAGTCATTCACCCAGCAGCTGGATCTGTGACCAAAGGAGGCCAATAAACACATACAGCACCATGAATTTGCTTTCTTGCTGTCCTTAATGAGAATATCTTTACTTATCCCATAAGCAACGATCCGGAGGAGCTTTCTCCCGTCCACCATCAGGTTGTCGAATCCATGAACATTATCCCTTCTCTCCGCACTGTTTAGCAACCAGAGTGGAACCCCTTCTTCCCGGCGGACTGCTGAAGGAAAAGGAAGCAGATTTACCCAGTGAAACTATAAAGCGATCAATCTCAGCAAATTGATTAAGGATCAATTAATCAAAGCAAATTTCTGTTTGCTGAAAGGTTCTTGAGATACTGGGGGGTGGTGGGGAGCTGGTAAGGGACTCTAAACATTGGAGACAGGGATTCAGGAGTAACAGTAACAGAAGACAGTTTTCAGGGAGCCCGACCTCATCCCTCAAGCACACCAACCTACCCCTCCCTCCATTACATCTACACAAGCCTTCTGCAGTTGTCTCAGTGAGAGCCCATGGAGAATCACTGAGACTTGGAGACACCGGGGGACCTTCTGTGGAACATGGAGCACTGCAGACCTTCAGCTAGCTCTTTCCTCCCCCGTAGCCCTCCATTTTTCTATCATCATCTCTTAAATGCCCCTAATGTATCTGCCTGTACCACCACCCCGGAAGCACCCATCACTCTTTGTGTAAACACATCTGCCTCTGACATCCCTCCTCCACTTTTCTCCATTCACCTGAAAATTATGCCCCCTCGAGTTTGCCATTGTGGCCCTGGGAAATTTCTCTTGGCTGTCCAGTCTATCAAAGCCTCTCATCATCTATTCAGTCACCTCTCACCCTCCTTCACACCACCGAGAAAAGATATCGGTGGAGGATGAGGAGGGTAGAGAACGAAGAGACAGCGTGTGAAGCCGGAGATGAGCAGTCCATGGTGAGGTGGGTGAGAAGTCTCAACCCAAATATTTGAAGATAGAACACAGAATGGGACAGGAATAGGCCATTTATCCCACCACGCTGTGCCGAACCCCCTCAAAAGCAAATCCCAAACTCCCCCAAATACTATCCCCCTCCTACCTATAGCACGTCCATGTCAAAGAGTTCAACAGTCAAAAAGCCTTTAAAGCAAAGATCCATAGGGAGGTAGAGCATCATCCCAGTGAATCCATGGTGACCATCAGCCGCCCTTTTACAACAACGACGCAGGACTGTGCAAAAGTCCTAGGCACACATATATATACACAAAGCTATGGTGCCTAAGACTTTTGCACAGCACCGTATTTGTCAATATAGACCGAACAGCAAGTTTGTAAATCTGGCAGGAACAAAGGATGTTGGGAATGGCAAAGGGTGTGGGACAGGTGGCAGAGAAGGAGTGCCGGGGTTGGTAGGGGAGGGGTGAGGCATGGGCGCAGACACACCCAGTGCTGAAACACCAGGCAAAGTCATTTGATTAAAACAATTGATCATTACAGAATGTCTCTCTGGTGCTTCCTGCTCCCTCCCCTCTCCCTTCCCCTTTTCCCAACCATGATTCCCCTCTCCCTGCCCCCCTTCCCACTCTCAGTCCACAACAGAGACCCAGATCAGAATCAGGTTTATCATCACTCACATCTGTCATGAAATTTGTTTTTTTGTGGCAGCAGTACAGTGCGGTACATAAAATTATTACAGTACTGAGCAAAAGTCATGGGCACCCTAGCTGTATGTATGTGCCTGAGACTCTTACACAAAGCTGTAGGTGGGTAGGGTTGAAGTGTTGTGGGCACGCTATGTTGGTGCTGGAAGCACGGTGACACTTGCTGGCTGCCCAGCCCAATCCTCACTGATTTGGTTTGATGTAAATGATGTATTTCACTGAATGTATAATGTCTATATGTCAAATAAAGATTATCTTTATCTTTATCCCATCTAACTTTCTCCAAATTCCCATCAATGTACCCCAAGGTCTACCCCTCACTCGCACACTGGGGGCCACTTATAGCTCAACCTCAGATTCACAATCAGAATCGGGTTTAATATCACCGGCACACGTCAAGAAATTTGTTGTTGTGCAGCAGCGGTACATTGCAATACATAATAAAAACTGTAAATTACAGTAAGTATTTACTTATATATTAAATACTTAAATTCAATAAGGAGTGCAAAAAGAAAACGTAGTGAGGTGCTGTTCATGGGTTCAACGTCCATTCAGAAATCGGGTGGCATTTTTGGCTACTGCCAATGCAATTTTTATAAATTCTTTCTGATATTTATTCAATTTGGATATCGGTTTTATCCCTTCAATATCACCTAGTAAAAGTAATATTGGATTATGTGGAAGTTGTATTCCAATAATTTGTTCCAGTAAAACTCTTAAATTTGTCCAAAAAGGTTGTCCAAAAAAGCTATTGCAGTTACTTGGAAATCGGATACATATTTAAGTATAGATCGTTGGAAGAAAGAAATTTATGGCTGTATTCCACTTGAAAAAATTACTTATAATTTAAGAGATAAATATGAAACATTTTTGAAAATTTGGCGCCCTTATTTACAAAAGATAGGATTAAATATATAGGCGCTCCGAAGATGAAATAATTGGTTACTTGGGGAAAGAAATAAATATATATACTAAAGTTATTACGAACTCCATGGAGCATGTGGGGACCCTCCAATATCCAGGCATTCCTTTTTTTTTCTTTCTTTCTTTCTTTTTTCTTTCAATAGGGATGTTAGGGGGGAGGGGTTAAGGGGGGGATGGGTAACACATATTTTCTTTTCCACACACTTTTATTCTGTAACTATTTGAAAACACAATTAAAAAAAGTTTTTTAAAAAAAAGAAATCGGGTGGCAGAGGGGAAGAAGTTGTTCCTGAATCGTTGACTTCTGGTCTAAAATGGTGCTACTGAAGATCAAGTCAACTTGCTTTCTATTGTCATTTCGACCATAAACTGCTGATACAGTACACAGTAAAAATGAAACAACATTCCTCCAGGACTCTGGTGCTACATGAAACAACACAAAACTACACTAGACTATGTGAAACTAAACAAAAACTACACTAGACTACAGACCTACACAGAACTACATAAAGTGGGTGACGGCTTACTGGTGGTTCATGAAGCAAGAAATACAACTAAATCCTTTATCAATAACTTTTTCTGTGGAAAATTGTGGTAACCTATCACCAATGAAGAGGTGAGCGAAGGCAAGGCAGATTGGAGGGTCAAGGCGTGCAGGTGCAATGCAAAGTTGGAGCAGGGTCGAGGCATGTTTGAATCAGAGTCAGAGACAGGGCAGAACAGAGGAGTTTTGGATCCTATCCACCTAAACCAGGAGGGAGGTTTGATCGATTCAGAAAGGATGGGTACGGGCTGGAACGTGGCGGCAGGGTCCAAGCCCAGAGAGTATCGAAACGGCGGGTCCTGGGTCCTAGTGCGGAGGACGAGCCAGTGTTCGGATAATTTCAATGCCGAGCCAGATGAACTGAAAAGGCAGGGTGTTGGGACCAGAGGCAAGGGTTGGGCCAGTTTTGCTCCCTGCTCCCCGATGTTTACACTGCTCTTGGCTGCACAGAGGCCGAGGATGTGGGCCTGATCCAGCTGCTCCGGGGCTTTGTGTCCGTAAGCTTTGAGATAATTTGCCCCACAGTGTGATGAACTGAGCTTGAGGCTGTGGGCCTGCTCTGGCTCCTCTGGGTTTCGTGTCTGTGGACTCACTTTTGTTCTGAATGCTGTTGCTTGCCTTTATTGTTTGCTTGATTTGTGTTTTTTTTCTCTCTGTTGTTTGGGTGTCTGTTGGTCTTTTTTAAAATGGGTTCTTTCTGGTTTCTTGTTTTGTGGCTGCCTGTAAGGAGACGAATCTCAAGGTTGTTTCATTCATACATATTTTGATAATACTTTGAGCGTGCTCCTTCAGGCTCCTGCACCGTGATTTTGCAGTGTGAGAGGAAACTGGAACATACTGGGGAAACTGACAGTCATAGGGAGAGCGTGCAGTCTCCACACAGACTGCACTGGAAGTCAGGGATTGAATCTGAGTCACCGGCACTATGAGGCTCGACTAGTCATGACACTGTACTGCCAAAAAAATAAGTAAAGTCAATAAATGTAACCATTTAAGTCCATCAGAGACTTTCCTCTCCTTTGTATAACATTCTTGTATAAAAACACGAGATTCTGCCAGATCCAGATTAACATGCACAAAAGGTTGGATTTCCTCCAGAATTTTGACCGTATGTGTTCTTGTACAGCATCTAATTTTGTGAGTAGGTTTGACAGCATGAACAGTTTGGATCCACGGTAAATTGAGGCTGTGTCCTGCTTTCATTGAGGATACCCTGGGGACAAGAGAGGTTGGCAGAATCCCAAGGAACATACGTCAAAAGGTCTGGTTCTTCATGCTTGGGTAAGACCCTGAGAATCCTTTAGAGTCTCAGGAGGAAAAAAGTTACGACCCACCGTTAATTACTGGTATTTTGCAGGGGAATCCAAGACTGGAAGCGAAGCGATGGAGTTAATGCTTGGTCTGTTTCCTGGTATGCTTCGGTCAAAAGTTGATGGAGATCTGAGTCATCAACAGCCTGATGTCAAAGGGATACCATTTCAGCAAAATGTTAAAAATGTGGTTGTTTTTATTTTTGATTGAAAGCAATTCTAAGAGGTTCAAAGAGAGGTTGTTTTCCCTTTTCCATCCCAGACCACACATCAATAAGTGTTCTTTCCTTGCTATTTGTGGTCCCATAAGTGGAGCCAGTGAATTACACAGCTGACCGCTCAGCCCATCTGTTCAATACAGACCAAAATGCCCCATCCAATCTAGTCCCATTTGCCACTCTGTGGCCAACAACCTCCTATCTGTGAACCTGTCCAACTTTCCATAAGACCCAGGAGCAGTATCAGGCCATTCAGCCCATCGAGTCTGCTCTGCCATTGCATCCTGGCTGATTTATTATCCCTCTCAACCCCATTCTCCTGCCTTCTCCCGTAACCTTTAACACCCTGACTAATCAGGAACCTATCAACCTCTGCTTTAACTATACCAAGTGACTGGGCCGCCACAGCTGTCTGTGGCAATGAATTCCGCAGATTCCCCACCCTCTGGCGAAAAGAAAATCACCTTGTCCCTGTTCTAAAGGGACCCCTCCGGCTCTCGGCTCCCCACTATTCTCCATGCCCGTTCTGTCCACTCCTTTCCATAGTCAGTCGGTCTCAATGAGATCCCCTCTCATTCTTCTAAACTCCAGCAAGTGCAGGCTCAGGGACATCAAACGTTCCTCATGTGTTAACCCTTTCATTCCCAGGATCATTTCCATCAACCTCCTCTGGACCCTCTCCAACGCCAGCCCGTCCTTTCTTAGATGTGGAGCCCAGAGCTGCTCAGAATACTCCAAGAGCAGTCTGACCAATGCCTTATAAATCCTTAGCATTATATCCTTGATTTATTGAAATAGAACACAGAAATCTACAGCACATTACAGGCCCTTCAGCCCACAATGTTGTGCCGACTATGCACTCTAGAAACGGTCTAGAATTCCCCTACTGCGTAGGCCTCTATTTTTCTAAGCTCCGTGTACTTACCTAAGAGTCTCTTAAAAGACCCTATTGTATCTGCCTCCACCACCTTCCACCTTTATATTCCAGACCTCGTGAAATGAGTGCTGTGAGATAAGCGAACGATTTGGTCGTAACCTCACCGTCTCTTGTGTAGTTCCATGCCGACATATTGGCTGCACCATTTCCTGTGCCTCGGGGCCAATGAACCACCAAAGGATTATCCTGAGGTTAATAACCACTATAGGCTGAGCTTTGGGTGACTCTCGCTAACAAGTTAGTTAACCCCAACTCATATTTAAAACAATGATATTTTTTAACTATGATCAGAATTCAGGAATGGCACACAGGAGCGAGACAGATGAGCTGGTTGACCGGTGTTCCAACAACAGCCTTGCACTCAGAATGAGGCTCTGAGAAACCGACTGCGGACCTCAGGAAGGGGAAGTCGAGGGAACACACACTCGAAGGGTCCTCATCGAGGGGTCAGCAGTGGAAAGGGAGAAAAGTTTCAAGTTCCTGGGTGTCAACATCTCTGAGGCCCAACATATTGATGTAATTACAAAGAAGGCACAATGGCGGTTATATTTCATTCCTGGTTGGAGGAGATTTAGCATGTCACCAAAGACGCTAACAAATTTCTATAGGTGTATCCTGGAGAGCATTCTGATTGGCTGCATCACCGTCTGATATGGAGGGGTCACTGCACAGGATCGAGTACAGTACTGAGTACAAGAGATGGCAAGTTGTAAAAGACATTAGTGAGGCCTAATTTGGAATATTGTGTGCAGTTTTTGTCACCTATTTACAGGAAAGATGTAAATAAGGTTGAAAAAGTTGAACAGATTAGGACTTTATTCCTTGGAATGTAAAAGATTGAGAGGAGATTTTGTCGAGGTATACAAAATTCTGAGGGGTATAGAAAGAGTGAATGCTAGCAGGCTTTTTCCACTGAGGTTGGGTGGGACTACAACCAGAGGTCATGGGTTAAGGGTGAAAGGTGAAAAGTTTAAGGGGAACATGACGGAAAACTTCTTCACTCAGGATAGTGAGAGTGTGGAGTGAGCTACCAGCACAAGTGGTAGATGTGATTTCAACTTGAACGAAGTTAGGACAGGTACATGGATGAGAGGGGTGTGGAGGGCTATGGTCAGTGGGAGTAGGCAGTTTAAATGGGCCAGCATGGACTAGATGGGCTGAAGAGACAGTTTCTGCACTGTACTTTATATGACGCTATGACTGTCTGGAATTTCCAGAATGGTTGTGCTGGGATTTGAACTTGGCTCTCTCGGTGGATTATAAGTAACTTAACAGCTTCCAAAAGATCATTTATTACATGAGGTCACATTTGAAAATGTTGAGAGAAATTCCTTACGTGAATTATCTTTGGATTTTTTTCAAAGTGAAGAGACGCAATATAAATATCCAGTATTTCTATATCTGTCTTGTATTGAATGAAGAGGGTGAAGAAGAGGTTGACCAGGATGCTGCTTGGTTTAGGGGGCATGTGCTATCATGAGAGGCTGGGCTGAATGGCCTAACTCTGCTCCTATGTCTTCTAGTCATTAACCCAACTTTCTCCAACCTCTTCTTATATCATATGCCCCCTCACCCAGGCAGCATCCTGGTGTTCCTTCAGGAAAGGACCCCATGGACCCCAGGCTAGGAACACCCGCTCTAAATCTTTCCAATCCACATACCCATCCTAGTATCGTTTAAAAGTTGTAACCATTCCTTCCTCTGGCAGCTCATTCCTCACACCCACCACTCTCTGTGTGAAAAATCTGTAGCTCACATCTCCTTTAAACCTCTCGTCTCTCACATAAACCGGAATGTTGCTCCAACGCTCTATATGGGGCATTATTCCAGCAAGATTCCCTGTCTGCTGAGTCACTTTGATTCTTGCCCTTCTGAGTCAATGTTCCTGCAGGACATATATGAGGGTTACTCTTGCACCTGCACACTGCTGCCACCAGGTGGGGCAGTGTGTCCAGATTCTGCCGTTCACCACGGCGGCGATTCCGAGTTCAAAGCAAGTTTATTGTCAAAGTACAAATATGTCACCAAAAACAACCCTGCGATTCACTTTCTTGTGGGCTTACTCAATAAATTTATAGCATAATTACCATAACAGAAACTAAGACCACACAACTGAGTAGTCTTCATTCAAGAGGTCCTCTGAAGGAGGGGAGGTCCCAGAAAATGGTTTCAGCCAGATACTGCCGTCGGTACTGAGGGGTTGGAATCTGGACCACCTAGTGGGATTAATACCCCCTGAAGATGAAATCAAGGATGATTGCAATTGGACAAAGGAGCTTCACCTCTTTATACTATCTCCTCTTGGTCCAGATGAAAAGTTCGAAGTTCACAGTAAATTTACTATAAAACTACATACTGTATATGTCACTATGGGGTGTATGAGGAGGGATAGCACCTCCAGTGAAGGAGCTTGTTGTGTCCATTCCGGGGCAGCTCACTCACCTTTGGTCCCCACCGGACACTCAGCTCTCCCTGTGACTCCAAGTATCTGTTTGCATGTGAGAGCAGCCTCACCCCTAGTACACCGCTTCGACAGGCGGGCTAAACCAGGTGAGGGTAGCCAGCGGCCTCCTACCCCGGGTGAGATAGGGGCATGCCTGTCGTAATATGTGAAGTCAGCTCCGGCAGACTGGGTGGATGAGATCTACAGTGAGGTCCAACAGCCAGGAAGGTGGTTCTGGAACGCTCCGTGGAGAGTGAAGGACCTGACAAGATACAGAAGGCGTCATGGTCGTCCACGGCAACCAGGGAAAACCCCAGTTTGTGACACTTGCTCGTACCTCTGGACCCCGACTTCTGAGCTCGTGAGAGTGGAACTGCCCCAGGGCAACGGCTTTTCCGCTTTAAAAACTCTCCCGCACGGGTTTCCTGTCATCGTCAGACCTGATGGACAACCACTATTTTTCACCCCGAGATTTATTTTCCTGCAGACGTTCACAGTAGAACAAAGAAATAGAACAGAATCGAATAAATTTGATAAAGGTACATAAAATCACCTAGATAGGGTCTTACCCACTGGGACTGCAACCAGAGGTCATGGGTTAAGGGTGAAAGGTGAAAAGTTTAAGGGGAACGTGAGGGGGAAGTTGTTCACTCGGAGGGTGGTGAGCATTTGGAACGAGTCGCAGCACACGTGGTGCATGTGAGCTCGATCTCAATGTGTTAGAGAGGTTTGGACAGGTACATGGACGGTAGGGATATGAAGGGCTATGGTCTAGGTGCAGGTTGATGGGAGTAGGCAGCTTAAATGGTTTGGCATGGCCTAGATGGGCCAAAGGGCCTGTTTCTGTGCTGCACTTCTCTGTGACTCTTTGTCAGATTGACAAACAACCAATATGCAAAAAGGCAACTGCACAACTATGAAAAAAAAGTAAATAAATAATACAGAGAACATGAGTTGTCCAGTCCTTGAAAGTGAGTCTATAGGTTGTAGAATCAGTTCAGTGCTGGGGTGAGTGAAGTTATCCACACTGGTTCAGGAGCCTGATGTGTGGAATCAGTTCAGAGTTGGGGTGAGTGAAGTTATCCACACTGGTTCAGGAGCCTGATGTGTTGAATCAGTTCAGTGTTGGGGTGAGTGAAGTTATCCACACTGGTTCAGGAGCCTGATGTGTGGAATCAGTTCAGAGTTGGGGCGAGTGAAGTTATCCACACTGGTTCAGGAGCCTGATGTGTGGAATCAGTTCAGAGTTGGGGCGAGTGAAGTTATCCACACTGGTTCAGGAGCCTAATGTGTGGAATCTATTCAGTGTTGGGGTGAGTGAAGTTATCCACACTGGTTCAGGAGCCTGATGTGTGGAATCTGTTCAGTGTTGGGGTGAGTGAAGTTATCCACACTGGTTCAGGAGCCTGATGTGTTGAATCAGTTCAGTGTTGGGGTGAGTGAAGTTATCCACACTGGTTCAGGAGCCTGATGTGTGGAATCAGTTCAGTGTTGAGGTGAGTGAAGTTATCCACACTGGTTCAGGAGCCTGATGTGTTGAATCAGTTCAGTGTTGGGGTGAGTGAAGTTATCCACACTGGTTCAGGAGCCTGATGGTTGAAAGGTAATAACTGTTCCTGAACCTGGTAGTCGGGAACTAAGGCTCCTGGTCCTCCTTCCCAAAGGCAGCAACAAAAATAGACCATGGGCTTGCCATATTCACGACCTGAAATGTTGACTGTTCATTTCCCTCCACGGATGCTACCTGACCCTTTGAGTTCTTTCCATGTTCTGTATTGTTGGTCAGAAAAACCACTGTCTAAAAATCAGTGAATTTGTCAAGGACAGTGACCAATTGCATTTGTTCTTGCAATGAGGTCAAAAGTGATGGAGGCTGGCATTTTGTGAAGCGACACTGTGTCGTCCATTTTGTGAACTAAAGCTGCTTGGCTTGATGAATGTTTTATTAAGGTGTTAAAGATCAGTCAGATGACCCATAGCCAATAACACAAAAATGCAACATCTGAACTGGTAAGGAATGAATATAAAACAGGTGCTTTGGGTGCTCTGGCAGTGATGACTCTCTAGAAACCCCAATATTATGGATGTGGAGTGCCCCACAGACACATGGAGATTCACAAACTTCTTGTTACTGGTATTACATTTTCTATTCTTTGACTGTTCAGGAAAACTTAGTAGGCAATCATACAGGTATTCAGTTATGTAAATTTGTGTGTATTCCTTTGAGACAATAAAGGTACTTATTGGTAATGACAGGTTCCCTCTGTGCCTCTCTGATCATTAGTACTAAGATCTTTGTAACCCCCAGTTCCAGCATCTGCACTCCCCCGTGTCTCTCTCGGAGTTTCAAGGGAAAGGTGAACACATGAACACTTCTGACTTCCTCTCTGTCTGCGAGTTTATCCACCCCAGTGCCCAGCCCCGTAGTGTCAGATCCCGACCCTGGACCTGGCTGCAACTCTCTCCCGACTCCCAGTCAGCCAGATTGCCCGGATTTCCAAACAATTAGATGCAGAGTTATTGGAGCTTCACTGTCTGGGAAACCACTGTTTTTTTAATAATACTTTATATAACACTTGTACTTTTTAACAAACTCACTTATTTTTCACAGTACGTGGTGGTTCATCCCCACTCACTGGCAGAAAGCAGTACAGCAGCTAAACTAACGGTTATTCTTTTTCTCAGTTTTTATTGGCTAAGTGTTAGCACATGACCCATGTGATGTAATTGTTTTAATTATGTAGCCTACTGACTAGTTTATCCCTAGCTAAGGAATTTCATATCTATGAAAGTGATGGACTTTTCACAGGCACCATCTTTATTCCTTGTGTCTTTGCATTCATTCTACCGTTGTGTATTGCCCTAGTTCACATCCGTACTGTTATGCTGTAGGTGTTTCATTTAGCAGCTCTGTGCTGGTGGCGTAGTGGCATCAGCACTGGACTTCGGAGTGAAGGGTCCCGAGCTCGAATCCGGCCGGCTCCCTTGCACGCTTTCCATCCGCGCTGGGTTGAGCATCGAGCTAGCAACTCGACCTCGTGAAAACAAGAAAGCCTGTTAAAGAAAACGTTGTCACGACGGCGTCCCGATGACTCCACTCGGAGTTAAGGGCTTTCTTTCTTCTTCAGACTGTAAGAGCAGTCTGTTCTGCTTTCAGCCAGTTTGGGTTATTGTTGAAGATGAGGGATGATGTGGAACGTGTGTCATCCAGTTAGCGGGAGGTTGTTCTTGGTGAGGGACACTAAGGTTGGTCTTGGGCTTGTGTTCGGCAGGAGATGAAGAGAGAAGATGCTGGGGAGAACCGGTCGTAGCGTACGATCGGTGGGAGATCCGTCTGTTTGAGATGGATCGTGAGCGACGTTCGTAAGGTGGTGTGCGTGCTTTCACGTTGACCGAGGGCCCAGCGCCCGAATGACAGAGGAGTTCAAGATGAGCTCCATTTGACCGCTTAATTAAAATGAGCCCCTTACTTTTTGTTTTTCTTTATTAACCCTTTAGTTAAGATTCACAAATATAATTCCTTTAATCGTACGCAGTGCACTGGCATTAATGTGTAACAGGGCAGGAAGTGACACAGCATCCGCACAAACCGGGGTTTGGGGTGGGACGAGCTGTCTCAATCTCCCGAGTTTGGTGGGACTTGAGAGTGTCTTCCCTACACTTACACAGCCAAGGAAGCCAGGGTGGTTCACGTTGCTTCTCAGCTCTTTATCCAGTTTGCTCAGTATTCGTACGTTTGTTTGCACTCTAAAATAAACATTTGTAAGAACTATGACTGCCCTTTATTCTTGACTCCGGGAAGAACTGAAAATGAGCTGTAACGAGATGTCTCTGCGGGTCAGAGTCACGGGATGAAGGGACTCTCCGGGGAATATGGACATGATTTATGTATTTATTGCATCACAACTCTTCTCTCACTCTCCACCGTTTCTTTTGTCCCTGCTTCGTCTTTGAACTTCTAAGGCTGAATATAAAAAGCTGAATATGAAAGGGAGGACACCTGGAACACAATGGGGTGCACTGCGCGTCTGACTTGATGACTCTAAGTCTGTCTTCTTCAATTTGGCTAGGAGAGGGGAGTGAGTCAGGATTAGGATCATGTGTGTTGCACAGATTTGTGGAGTCATAGAGAGGCTCAGCTCAGACACAGGCCCTTCAGCCCGTCAACTCTGTGCTGACCATTAACCACCCACTTACACTAATCCCACACTAATCCAACTTTTTTAATGCTCTCCACGTTCCCAACATCTCATTTTACCCCCATTCGGATTGTACCTCTCACCTACACAACCAAGGGGAATTTACAGACATAGACAGCACAAAAACAGGCCATTTGGCCCATCTAGTCTGTGCTGAATCTGCCGAGTCCCATCAACCTGCACTCAGACCATAGCCCTCTCATCCATGTTCTCTTAAATGTTGAAATCAACCCTGTATCCCCTACCTGTGCTGGCAGCTCATTCCACATGCTCATGGCCCTCTGAGTGAAGAAGTTACCCCTCATATTTCTATTTAACTTTTCAACTTTTACCCTTAAGCCCTGACCTCTAGTTGTAGACCCACCCAACCTTAGTGGAAAAAGCCTGCTTGCATTGACCCTATCTTTCAATAGGTTTAATGTCAGAGAAATGTGTACAACATACATCCTGAAATTCTTCTTCTTCGCAAACATTCACAAAATCAGAGGAGTGCCCCAAAGAACGAATGGCAGTTAAATGCCCCAAAGCCCCCCCTCAACTCCCCTCCCTCCCACACACAAGCAGCGTCAAAACGATTACCCCCTCCCTCCCCCACCAGCAAAAAAACAACGGCATCCCCCACTGAGCACACAAGCCTTCAGAAAAGCGTCAATAAAGACACAGACTTGCAGTACCCCAAAGACTACTCGTTCACCCAGTAATTCGCCATACCACAGGCTCTCTCTCTCCCCCTAAAAAGGGAAAAAGAGGTGTCCCGTTTCATGGTGCGAAATGAGATACAACAAAACAGCTTGCTTATTTTATGGTGGTAAAAGTCTGTTGTGTCGCTTTTTCCGAGCTCTGTGCTTAAAGAACTCGGGTCTCTGGGCCCAGAGCTAGCAGCTAGCTCGCTGCCTTCGATCTCCCATCTCCCACAACGCACCAGGCGGTGGCACCGACCCCAAATCTGCCCGCCTCCGGAGCCACGAAAATCTGGCACCCTGAAGGTGCACTAGTCTTCTAGGCCGAATCCTTGGCGTCTCGAAAAGCGGCCAGTTGTAAGACCCCAAGATCGGGTCCCATTTCCACAAAGAACCAAAGTCAGTGTGTAACTCCAGGTCAGGGTCTTCAAAAGAACCCTGAAAGGGGAAAAAAGAGATGGGAAAGATAGAAATAGAGCTGTTTCCAACGGCACCATCATCCTCCTTAGCTCCACCTCACAATTTTGTATGCCTCTATCTAAACTCCTCTCATTCTCCTACACTCCAGGGAATAAAGTCCTAACCTATTCAACATTTTCCTATAACTCAAGTCTTCAATTCTCAGCAAAATCCTTGTAAATATTCTCTGTACCCTTCCAAACTTATTTACATCTTTCCTGTAGGTAGGTGACCAAAATTGCACACAATACTCTAAAATAGGCCTCACCAAATCTCATACAATTTCAACATAACATCCCATCTCCTGTACTCAACACATTGATTTATGAGGCCAATGTGCCAAAAGCTTTCTTTACAACCTCATCTTCCTGTGACACCACTTTCAATGAATTATGAACCTGTATTCTCAGATCCCTTTGTTCTACCACAATCCTCAGTTCCCGAAACTATGTAAGACCTACACAAAGTACTCTGCAGATGCTGTGGTCAAATCAACACGTACAAACACGCTGGAGGAACTCAGCAGGTCGGGCAGCGTCCATTGAAATGAGCAGTCAACGTCTCGGGCCGAGACCCTTCGTCAGGACTGAAGAAGGAGGGGGCAGGGGCCCTATAAAGAAGGTGGGGGGGGAGGGTGGAAAACCAATCAGAGGAAAGATCAAGGGGTGGGGGAGGGGAAGCAGGGAGGGGATAGGCCGGAGAGGTGAAGAAGGAATGTAAAGGGAAAGCACTACGGGTAGTAGAAAAAGGCAGAATCATGAGAGAGGTGATAGGCAGCTAGAAGAGGAGACAGACTGAAGGTGGGATGGGGGAAGGGAAAGGAAGGGAATTACCAGAAGTTGGAGAGTTCAATGTTCATACCAAGGGGCTGGAGACTACCCAGATGGTAAATGAGAGGTTGTTCCTCCAACCTGAGTTTGGCCTCATCATGACAGTAGAGGAGACCATGTATGGACATATCTAGATGGGAATGAGAGGCAGAGTTGAAGTGAGTGGCAACCGGGAGATCCTGTCTGTAGTGGCGGACGGAGCAGAGGTGCTCGACGAAGCGGTCCCCCAATCCGTATCGGGTCTCGCCGATGTAGAGGAGGCCGCACCGGGAGCACCAGATGCAATAGATAACCCCAACAGACTCACAAGTGAAGTAAGTAAGACCTACCTGGGTGGGTCCTCCCACACTACACCACCTCACACCTGTCTACCTTAAATTCCATCTGCCAGTTTTCCAGCTGGTCCAGGTCCCACTGCAAGCCTTCCTCACCGTCCACTACACCCCCAATCTCAGTGACATCCGCAAATTTGCTGCTCCAGTTAACCGCATTATCACCCAGATCGTCGATGTAGATTCTGTGCGTGAGGACGTGTGTGTGTGTTTCTGTGCGTGAGGACGTGTGTGTGTGTCTCTGTGCGTGAGGACGTGTGTGTGTGTCTCTGTACGTGAGGACGTGTGTGTGTCTCTGTGCGTGAGGACGTGTGTGTGTGTCTCCGTGCGTGAGGACGTGTGTGTGAGTCTCTGTACGTGAGGACGTGTGTGTGTGTCTCTGTGAGTGAGGACGTGTGTGTGTGTTTCTGTACGTGAGGACGTGTGTGTGTGTCTCTGTGCGTGAGGACGTGTGTGTGTGTCTCTGTACGTGAGGACGTGTGTGTGTCTCTGTGCGTGAGGACGTGTGTGTGTGTCTCCGTGCGTGAGGACATGTGTGTGTGAGTCTCTGTACGTGAGGACGTGTGTGTGTGTCTCTGTGAGTGAGGACGTGTGTGTGTGTTTCTGTGAGTGAGGACGTGTGTGTGTCTCTGTACGTGAGGACGTGTGTGTGTCTCTGTGCGTGAGGACGTGTGTGTGTGTTTCTGTGCGTGAGGACGTGTGTGTGTGTGTCTCTGTGCATGAGGACGTGTGTGTGAGTCTCTGTACGTGAGGACGTGTGTGTGTGTCTCTGTGAGTGAGGACGTGTGTGTGTGTTTCTGTGAGTGAGGACGTGTGTGTATCTCTGTGCGTGAGGACGTGTGTGTGTCTCTGTACGTGAGGACATGTGTGTGTGTTTCTGTGCGTGAGGACGTGTGTGTGTGTCTCTGTGCGTGAGGACGTGTGTGTGTTTCTGTGCGTGAGGATGTGTGTGTGTCTCTGTACGTGAGGACATGTGTGTGTGTTTCTGAGCGTGAAGACGTGTGTGTGTGTCTCTGTGCGTGAGGACATGTGTGTGTCTCTGTACGTGAGGACGTGTGTGTGTGTCTCTGTGCGTGAGGACGTGTGTGTGTGTTTCTGTGTGTGTTTCTGTGCATGAGGACATGTGTGTGAGTCTCTGTGCGTGAGGACGTGTGTGTGTGTCTCTGTGCGTGAGGACGTGTGTGTGTGTCTCTGTACGTGAGGACGTGTGTGTGTCTCTGTGCGTGAGGACGTGTGTGTGTCTCTGTGCGTGAGGACGTGTGTGTGTGTCTCTGTGCGTGAGGACGTGTGTGTGAGTCTCTGTACGTGAGGACGTGTGTGTGTGTCTCTGTGAGTGAGGACGTGTGTGTGTGTTTCTGTGAGTGAGGACGTGTGTGTATCTCTGTGCGTGAGGACGTGTGTGTGTCTCTGTACGTGAGGACATGTGTGTGTGTTTCTGTGCGTGAGGACGTGTGTGTGTGTCTCTGTGCGTGAGGACGTGTGTGTGTTTCTGTGCGTGAGGATGTGTGTGTGTCTCTGTACGTGAGGACATGTGTGTGTGTTTCTGAGCGTGAAGACGTGTGTATGTGTCTCTGAGCGTGAGGACGTGTGTGTGTGTCTCTGTACGTGAGGACATGTGTGTGTGTTTCTGAGCGTGAAGACGTGTGTGTGTGTCTCTGTGTGTGAGGACGTGTGTGTGTCTCTGTACGTGAGGACGTGTGTGTGTGTCTCTGTGCGTGAGGATGTGTGTGTTTCTCTGTACGTGAGGACGTGTGTGTGTCTCTGTGAGTCAGGACGTGTGTGTGTCTCTGTGAGTGAGGACGTGTGTGTGTGTTTCTGTGAGTGAGGACGTGTGTGTGTCTCTGTGCGTGAGGACGTGTGTGTGTCTCTGTGAGTCAGGACGTGTGTGTGTCTCTGTGAGTGAGGACGTGTGTGTGTGTTTCTGTACGTGAGGACGTGTGTGTGTGTCTCTGTGAGTGAGGACGTGTGTGTGTGTGTCTCTGTACGTGAGGACGTGTGTGTGTCTCTGTACATGATGACGTGTGTGTGTGTCTCTGTACGTGAGGACATGTGTGTGTGTCTCTGTGAGTCAGGACGTGTGTGTGTGTTTCTGTGAGTGAGGACGTGTGTGTGTGTATCTCTGTGCGTGAGGACATGTGTGTGTGTCTCTGTGAGTCAGGACGTGTGTGTGTCTCTGTGAGTGAGGACGTGTGTGTGTGTGTCTCTGTGCGTGAGGACGTGTGTGTGAGTCTCTGAGCATGAGGACGTGTGTGTGTATCTCTGTACGTGAGGACGTGTGTGTGTCTCTGTGCGTGAGGACGTGTGTGTGTGTGTCTCTGTGTGTGAGGACGTGTGTGTGTGTTTCTGTACGTGAGGACGTGTGTGTGTGTCTCTGTGAGTGAGGACGTGTGTGTGTGTGTCTCTGTGTGTGAGGACGTGTGTGTGTGTTTCTGTACGTGAGGACGTGTGTGTGTCTCTGTACGTGAGGACGTGTGTGTGTCTCTGTACATGATGACGTGTGTGTGTGTCTCTGTACGTGAGGACATGTGTGTGTGTCTCTGTGAGTCAGGACGTGTGTGTGTGTTTCTGTGAGTGAGGACGTGTGTGTGTGTATCTCTGTGCGTGAGGACATGTGTGTGTGTCTCTGTGAGTCAGGACGTGTGTGTGTCTCTGTGAGTGAGGACGTGTGTGTGTCTCTGTGCGTGAGGACGTGTGTGTGTGTGTCTCTGTGCGTGAGGACGTGTGTGTGAGTCTCTGAGCATGAGGACGTGTGTGTGTCTCTGAGCATGAGGACGTGTGTGTGTCTCTGTGCGTGAGGACGTGTGTGTGTGTCTCTGTACGTGAGGACGTGTGTGTGTCTCTGTGCGTGAGGACGTGTGTGTGTGTCTCCGTGCGTGAGGACGTGTGTGTGAGTCTCTGTA
This sequence comes from Hemitrygon akajei, assembly GCF_048418815.1. Classification (NCBI taxonomy): domain Eukaryota; kingdom Metazoa; phylum Chordata; class Chondrichthyes; order Myliobatiformes; family Dasyatidae; genus Hemitrygon; species Hemitrygon akajei. The sequence goes on from NC_133148.1 coordinate 41,121,784, forward strand.
CGTGAGGACGTGTGTGTGTGTCTCTGTGAGTGAGGACGTGTGTGTGTGTTTCTGTGAGTGAGGACGTGTGTGTATCTCTGTGCGTGAGGACGTGTGTGTGTCTCTGTACGTGAGGACATGTGTGTGTGTTTCTGTGCGTGAGGACGTGTGTGTGTGTCTCTGTGCGTGAGGACGTGTGTGTGTTTCTGTGCGTGAGGATGTGTGTGTGTGTTTCTGTGCGTGAGGACGTGTGTGTGTGTCTCTGTGCGTGAGGACGTGTGTGTGTGTCTCTGTACGTGAGGACGTGTGTGTGTGTTTCTGTGCGTGAGGATGTGTGTGTGTCTCTGTACGTGAGGACATGTGTGTGTGTTTCTGAGCGTGAAGACGTGTGTGTGTGTCTCTGTGCGTGAGGACATGTGTGTGTCTCTGTACGTGAGGACGTGTGTGTGTGTCTCTGTGCGTGAGGACGTGTGTGTGTGTTTCTGTGTGTGTTTCTGTGCATGAGGACATGTGTGTGAGTCTCTGTGCGTGAGGACGTGTGTGTGTGTCTCTGTGCGTGAGGACGTGTGTGTGTGTCTCTGTACGTGAGGACGTGTGTGTGTCTCTGTGCGTGAGGACGTGTGTGTGTGTCTCTGTGCGTGAGGACGTGTGTGTGAGTCTCTGTACGTGAGGACGTGTGTGTGTGTCTCTGTGAGTGAGGACGTGTGTGTGTGTTTCTGTGAGTGAGGACGTGTGTGTATCTCTGTGCGTGAGGACGTGTGTGTGTCTCTGTACGTGAGGACATGTGTGTGTGTTTCTGTGCGTGAGGACGTGTGTGTGTGTCTCTGTGCGTGAGGACGTGTGTGTGTTTCTGTGCGTGAGGATGTGTGTGTGTCTCTGTACGTGAGGACATGTGTGTGTGTTTCTGAGCGTGAAGACGTGTGTGTGTGTCTCTGTACGTGAGGATGTGTGTGTGTGTTTCTGAGCGTGAAGACGTGTGTGTGTCTCTGTACGTGAGGACGTGTGTGTGTGTTTCTGTACGTGAGGACGTGTGAGTGAGTCTCTGTACGTGAGGACATGTGTGTGTGTTTCTGAGCGTGAGGACGTGTGTGTGTCTCTGTACGTGAGGACGTGTGTGTGTCTCTGTACGTGAGGACATGTGTGTGTGTTTCTGTGCGTGAGGATGTGTGTGTGTCTCTGTACGTGAGGACATGTGTGTGTGTTTCTGAGCGTGAAGACGTGTGTGTGTGTCTCTGTACGTGAGGATGTGTGTGTGTGTTTCTGAGCGTGAAGACGTGTGTGTGTCTCTGTACGTGAGGACGTGTGTGTGTGTTTCTGTACGTGAGGACGTGTGTGTGAGTCTCTGTACGTGAGGACGTGTGTGTGTGTCTCTGTACGTGAGGACATGTGTGTGTGTTTCTGAGCGTGAGGACGTGTGTGTGTCTCTGTACGTGAGGACGTGTGTGTGTGTCTCTGTGAGTGAGGACGTGTGTGTGTCTCTGTACGTGAGGACGTGTGTGTGTCTCTGTGCGTGAGGACGTGTGTGTGTCTCTGTACGTGAGGACATGTGTGTGTGTTTCTGAGCGTGAGGACGTGTGTGTGTCTCTGTACGTGAGGACGTGTGTGTGTCTCTGTACGTGAGGACGTGTGTGTGTCTCTGTGAGTGAGGACGTGTGTGTGTCTCTGTGAGTGAGGACGTGTGTGTGTGTGTCTCTGTACGTGAGGACGTGTGTGTGTCTCTGTATGTGAGGACGTGTGTGTGTGTCTCTGTACGTGAGGACGTGTGTGTGTGTCTCTGTACGTGAGGACATGTGTGTGTCTCTGTACGTGAGGACGTGTGTGTGTGTCTCTGTGAGTGAGGACGTGTGTGTGTGTGTGTCTCTGTACGTGAGGACGTGTGTGTGTCTCTGTACGTGAGGACGTGTGTGTGTGTCTCTGTACGTGAGGACGTGTGTGTGTGTCTCTGTACGTGAGGACATGTGTGTGTCTCTGTACGTGAGGACGTGTGTGTGTGTCTCTGTGAGTGAGGACGTGTGTGTGTGTGTGTCTCTGTACGTGAGGACGTGTGTGTGTGTCTCTGTGAGTGAGGACGTGTGTGTGTGTGTGTTTCTGTGCGTGAGGACGTGTGTGTGTGTTTCTGAGCGTGAGGACGTGTGTGTGTCTCTGTACGTGAGGACGTGTGTGTGTCTCTGTGCGTGAGGACGTGTGTGTGTGTCTCCGTGCGTGAGGACGTGTGTGTGAGTCTCTGTACGTGAGGACGTGTGTGTGTGTCTCTGTGAGTGAGGACGTGTGTGTGTGTTTCTGTGAGTGAGGACGTGTGTGTATCTCTGTGCGTGAGGACGTGTGTGTGTCTCTGTACGTGAGGACATGTGTGTGTGTTTCTGTGCGTGAGGACGTGTGTGTGTGTCTCTGTGCGTGAGGACGTGTGTGTGTTTCTGTGCGTGAGGATGTGTGTGTGTGTTTCTGTGCGTGAGGACGTGTGTGTGTGTCTCTGTGCGTGAGGACGTGTGTGTGTGTCTCTGTACGTGAGGACGTGTGTGTGTGTTTCTGTGCGTGAGGATGTGTGTGTGTCTCTGTACGTGAGGACATGTGTGTGTGTTTCTGAGCGTGAAGACGTGTGTGTGTGTCTCTGTGCGTGAGGACATGTGTGTGTCTCTGTACGTGAGGACGTGTGTGTGTGTCTCTGTGCGTGAGGACGTGTGTGTGTGTTTCTGTGTGTGTTTCTGTGCATGAGGACATGTGTGTGAGTCTCTGTGCGTGAGGACGTGTGTGTGTGTCTCTGTGCGTGAGGACGTGTGTGTGTGTCTCTGTACGTGAGGACGTGTGTGTGTCTCTGTGCGTGAGGACGTGTGTGTGTGTCTCTGTGCGTGAGGACGTGTGTGTGAGTCTCTGTACGTGAGGACGTGTGTGTGTGTCTCTGTGAGTGAGGACGTGTGTGTGTGTTTCTGTGAGTGAGGACGTGTGTGTATCTCTGTGCGTGAGGACGTGTGTGTGTCTCTGTACGTGAGGACATGTGTGTGTGTTTCTGTGCGTGAGGACGTGTGTGTGTGTCTCTGTGCGTGAGGACGTGTGTGTGTTTCTGTGCGTGAGGATGTGTGTGTGTCTCTGTACGTGAGGACATGTGTGTGTGTTTCTGAGCGTGAAGACGTGTGTGTGTGTCTCTGTACGTGAGGATGTGTGTGTGTGTTTCTGAGCGTGAAGACGTGTGTGTGTCTCTGTACGTGAGGACGTGTGTGTGTGTTTCTGTACGTGAGGACGTGTGTGTGAGTCTCTGTACGTGAGGACATGTGTGTGTGTTTCTGAGCGTGAGGACGTGTGTGTGTCTCTGTACGTGAGGACGTGTGTGTGTCTCTGTACGTGAGGACATGTGTGTGTGTTTCTGTGCGTGAGGATGTGTGTGTGTCTCTGTACGTGAGGACATGTGTGTGTGTTTCTGAGCGTGAAGACGTGTGTGTGTCTCTGTACGTGAGGACGTGTGTGTGTGTTTCTGTACGTGAGGACGTGTGTGTGAGTCTCTGTACGTGAGGACGTGTGTGTGTGTCTCTGTACGTGAGGACGTGTGTGTGAGTCTCTGTACGTGAGGACGTGTGTGTGTGTCTCTGTACGTGAGGACATGTGTGTGTGTCTCTGTACGTGAGGACGTGTGTGTGTGTTTCTGTACGTGAGGACGTGTGTGTGAGTCTCTGTACGTGAGGACGTGTGTGTGTGTCTCTGTACGTGAGGATGTGTGTGTGTGTTTCTGAGCGTGAAGACGTGTGTGTGTCTCTGTACGTGAGGACGTGTGTGTGTGTTTCTGTACGTGAGGACGTGTGTGTGAGTCTCTGTACGTGAGGACGTGTGTGTGTGTCTCTGTACGTGAGGACATGTGTGTGTGTTTCTGAGCGTGAGGACGTGTGTGTGTCTCTGTACGTGAGGACGTGTGTGTGTCTCTGTGCGTGAGGACGTGTGTGTGTCTCTGTACGTGAGGACATGTGTGTGTGTTTCTGAGCGTGAGGACGTGTGTGTGTCTCTGTACGTGAGGACATGTGTGTGTCTCTGTACGTGAGGACATGTGTGTGTGTCTCTGTACGTGAGGACGTGTGTGTGTGTCTCTGTACGTGAGGACGTGTGTGTGTCTCTGTACGTGAGGACATGTGTGTGTGTCTCTGTACGTGAGGACGTGTGTGTGTCTCTGTACGTGAGGACGTGTGTGTGTCTCTGTGCGTGAGGACGTGTGTGTGTCTCTGTACGTGAGGACATGTGTGTGTGTTTCTGAGCGTGAGGACGTGTGTGTGTCTCTGTACGTGAGGACGTGTGTGTGTCTCTGTACGTGAGGACGTGTGTGTGTCTCTGTGAGTGAGGACGTGTGTGTGTGTGTCTCTGTACGTGAGGACGTGTGTGTGTCTCTGTATGTGAGGACGTGTGTGTGTGTCTCTGTACGTGAGGACGTGTGTGTGTGTCTCTGTACGTGAGGACATGTGTGTGTCTCTGTACGTGAGGACGTGTGTGTGTGTCTCTGTGAGTGAGGACGTGTGTGTGTGTGTGTCTCTGTACGTGAGGACGTGTGTGTGTCTCTGTACGTGAGGACGTGTGTGTGTGTCTCTGTACGTGAGGACGTGTGTGTGTGTCTCTGTACGTGAGGACATGTGTGTGTCTCTGTACGTGAGGACGTGTGTGTGTGTCTCTGTGAGTGAGGACGTGTGTGTGTGTGTGTCTCTGTACGTGAGGACGTGTGTGTGTGTCTCTGTGAGTGAGGACGTGTGTGTGTGTGTGTTTCTGTGCGTGAGGACGTGTGTGTGTGTTTCTGAGCGTGAGGACGTGTGTGTGTCTCTGTACGTGAGGACGTGTGTGTGTCTCTGTACGTGAGGACATGTGTGTGTGTCTCTGTGCGTGAGGACGTGTGTGTGTGTTTCTGTGAGTGAGGACGTGTGTGTGTGTCTCTGTACGTGAGGACATGTGTGTGTGTCTCTGTGCGTGAGGACGTGTGTGTGTGTTTCTGTGAGTGAGGACGTGTGTGTGTGTCTCTGTACGTGAGGACGTGTGTGTGTGTCTCTGTATGTGAGGACGTGTGTGTGTGTCTCTGTACGTGAGGACGTGTGTGTGTCTCTGTACGTGAGGACGTGTGTGTGTGTCTCTGTACGTGAGGACGTGTGTGTGTGTTTCTGAGCGTGAGGACGTGTGTGTGTCTCTGTACGTGAGGACGTGTGTGTGTGTCTCTGTACGTGAGGACATGTGTGTGTGTTTCTGTGCGTGAGGACATGTGTGTGTCTCTGTACGTGAGGACGTGTGTGTGTGTCTCTGAGCGTGAGGACGTGTGTGTGTGTCTCTGTACGTGAGGACGTGTGTGTGTGTCTCTGTGCGTGAGGACGTGTGTGTGTGTTTCTGAGCGTGAAGACGTGTGTGTGTGTCTCTGTGCGTGAGGACATGTGTGTGTCTGTGCGTGAGGACATGTGTGTGTGTCTCTGTGCATGAGGACATGTGTGTGTGTCTCTGTACGTGAGGACGTGTGTGTGTCTCTGTGCGTGAGGACATGTGTGTGTCTCTGTACGTGAGGACGTGTGTGTGTGTCTCTGTGTGTGAGGACGTGTGTGTGTCTCTGTACGTGAGGACGTGTGTGTGTGTCTCTGTGCGTGAGGATGTGTGTGTTTCTCTGTACGTGAGGACGTGTGTGTGTCTCTGTACGTGAGGACGTGTGTGTGTGTCTCTGTGCGTGAGGATGTGTGTGTTTCTCTGTACGTGAGGACGTGTGTGTGTCTCTGTGAGTCAGGACGTGTGTGTGTCTCTGTGAGTGAGGACGTGTGTGTGTGTTTCTGTGAGTGAGGACGTGTGTGTGTCTCTGTGAGTCAGGACGTGTGTGTGTCTCTGTGAGTGAAGACGTGTGTGTGTGTCTCTGTGAGTGAGGACGTGTGTGTGTGTGTCTCTGTACGTGAGGACGTGTGTGTGTCTCTGTACATGAGGACGTATGTGTGTCTCTGCGCGTGAGAACGTGGGTGTGTGTCTCTGTGAGTCAGGACGTGTGTGTGTCTCTGTGAGTGAGGACGTGTGTGTGTGTTTCTGTGAGTGAGGACGTGTGTGTGTCTCTGTGCGTGAGGACGTGTGTGTGTGTGTCTCTGTACGTGAGGACGTGTGTGTGTGTGTCTCTGTGTGTGAGGACGTGTGTGTGAGTCTCTGTGCGTGAGGACGTGTGTGTGTGTGTCTCTGTGCGTGAGGACGTGTGTGTGTGTTTCTGTGAGTGAGGACGTGTGTGTGTCTCTGTGCGTGAGGACGTGTGTGTGTGTGTCTCTGTGCGTGAGGACGTGTGTGTGTGTTTCTGTACGTGAGGACGTGTGTGTGTGTCTCTGTGAGTGAGGACGTGTGTGTGTGTGTCTCTGTACGTGAGGACGTGTGTGTGTCTCTGTACATGATGACGTGTGTGTGTGTCTCTGTACGTGAGGACATGTGTGTGTGTCTCTGTGAGTCAGGACGTGTGTGTGTGTTTCTGTGAGTGAGGACGTGTGTGTGTGTATCTCTGTGCGTGAGGACATGTGTGTGTGTCTCTGTGAGTCAGGACGTGTGTGTGTCTCTGTGAGTGAGGACGTGTGTGTGTGTTTCTGTGAGTGAGGACGTGTGTGTGTGTGTCTCTGTGAGTGAGGACGTGTGTGTGTGTCTCTGTGAGTGAGGACGTGTGTGTGTGTGTCTCTGTGCGTGAGGACGTGTGTGTGAGTCTCTGAGCATGAGGACGTGTGTGTGTGTCTCTGTACGTGAGGACGTGTGTGTGTCTCTGTGCGTGAGGACGTGTGTGTGTGTGTCTCTGTGTGTGAGGACGTGTGTGTGTGTTTCTGTACGTGAGGACGTGTGTGTGTGTCTCTGTGAGTGAGGACGTGTGTGTGTGTGTCTCTGTACGTGAGGACGTGTGTGTGTCTCTGTACGTGAGGACGTGTGTGTGTCTCTGTACATGATGACGTGTGTGTGTGTCTCTGTACGTGTGGACATGTGTGTGTGTCTCTGTGAGTCAGGACGTGTGTGTGTGTTTCTGTGAGTGAGGACGTGTGTGTGTGTATCTCTGTGCGTGAGGACATGTGTGTGTGTCTCTGTGAGTGAGGACGTGTGTGTGTCTCTGTGAGTGAGGACGTGTGTGTGTGTTTCTGTGAGTGAGGACGTGTGTGTGTCTCTGTGCGTGAGGACGTGTGTGTGAGTCTCTGAGCATGAGGACGTGTGTGTGTCTCTGAGCATGAGGACGTGTGTGAGTCTCTGAGCATGAGGACGTGTGTGTGTGTTTCTGTGAGTGAGGACGTGTGTGTGTCTCTGTGCGTGAGGACGTGTGTGTGTGTGTCTCTGTGCGTGAGGACGTGTGTGTGTGTCTCTGTACGTGAGGACGTGTGTGTGAGTCTCTGAGCATGAGGACGTGTGTGTGAGTCTCTGTACGTGAGGACGTGTGTGTGAGTCTCTGAGCATGAGGACGTGTGTGTGAGTCTCTGAGCATGAGGACGTGTGTGTGAGTCTCTGTACGTGAGGACGTGTGTGTGTGTCTCTGTACGTGAGGACGTGTGTGTGTGTCTCTGTGAGTGAGGACGTGTGTGTGTCTCTGTACGTGAGGACGTGTGTGTGAGTCTCTGAGCATGAGGACGTGTGTGTGAGTCTCTGAGCATGAGGACGTGTGTGTGAGTCTCTGTACGTGAGGACGTGTGTGTGTGTCTCTGTGCGTGAGGACGTGTGTGTGAGTCTCTGAGCATGAGGACGTGTGTGTGAGTCTCTGTACGTGAGGACGTGTGTGTGAGTCTCTGAGCATGAGGACGTGTGTGTGAGTCTCTGAGCATGAGGACGTGTGTGTGAGTCTCTGTACGTGAGGACGTGTGTGTGTGTCTCTGTACGTGAGGACGTGTGTGTGTGTCTCTGTGAGTGAGGACGTGTGTGTGTCTCTGTACGTGAGGACGTGTGTGTGTCTCTGTGCGTGAGGACATGTGTGTGTGTGTCTCTGTACGTGAGGACGTGTGTGTCTCTGTACGTGAGGACGTGTGTGTGTGTCTCTGTGCGTGAGGACATGTGTGTGTGTGTCTCTGTACGTGAGGACGTGTGTGTGTCTCTGTACGTGAGGACGTGTGTGTTTCTCTGAGCATGAGGACGTGTGTGTTTCTCTGAGCGTGAGGACGTGTGTGTGTGTCTCTGTGCGTGAGGACGTGTGTGTGTCTCTGAGCATGAGGACGTGTGTGTGTGTTTCTGTACGTGAGGACGTGTGTGTGTCTCTGAGCATGAGGACGTGTGTGTGTGTCTCTGTACGTGAGGACGTGTGTGTGTGTCTCTGTGCGTGAGGACGTGTGTGTGTGTCTCTGTGCGTGAGGACGTGTGTGTATCTCTGTGCGTGAGGACCTGTGTGTGTGTCTCTGTGAGTGAGGATGTGTGTGTGTGTGTCTCTGTGCGTGAGGACGTGTGTGTGTGTCTCTGTGAGTGAGGACGTGTGTGTGTGTCTCTGTGCGTGAGGACGTGTGTGTGTGTCTCTGTGCGTGAGGACGTGTGTGTGTCTCTGTACGTGAGGACGTGTGTGTGTGTTTCTGTGAGTGAGGACGTGTGTGTGTGTGTGTCTCTGTACGTGAGGACGTGTGTGTGTGTCTCTGAGCATGAGGACGTGTGTGTGTCTCTGTGAGTGAGGACGTGTGTGTGTCTCTGTGAGTGATGACGTGTGTGTGTCTCTGTACGTGAGGACGTGTGTGTGTGTGTCTCTGTACGTGAGGACGTGTGTGTGAGTCTCTGAGCATGAGGACGTGTGTGTGTCTCTGTGCGTGATGACGTGTGTGTGTCTCTGTGCGTGAGGACGTGTGTGTGTCTCTGAGCGTGAGGATGTGTGTGTGTGTCTCTGTGCGTGAGGACGTGTGTGTGTGTCTCTGTACGTGAGGACGTGTGTGTGTCTCTGAGCGTGAGGACGTGTGTGTGTCTCTGTACGTGAGGACGTGTGTGTGTGTCTCTGTACGTGAGGACGTGTGTGTGTCTCTGTACGTGAGGACGTGTGTGTGTGTCTCTGTACGTGAGGACGTGTGTGTGTCTCTGTACGTGAGGACGTGTGTGTGTGTCTCTGTACGTGAGGACGTGTGTGTGTCTCTGAGCGTGAGGACGTGTGTGTGTGTCTCTGTGCGTGAGGATGTGTGTGTGTGTCTCTGAGCGTGAGGACGTGTGTGTGTCTCTGTACGTGAGGACGTGTGTGTGTGTTTCTGTGTGTGAGGACGTGTGTGTGTGTCTCTGTACGTGAGGACGTGTGTATGTCTCTGTACGTGAGGACGTGTGTGTGTCTCTGTACGTGAGGACGTGTGTGTGTGTTTCTGTGTGTGAGGACGTGTGTGTGAGTCTCTGTACGTGAGGACGTGTGTGTGTGTCTCTGTGAGTGAGGACGTGTGTGTGTCTCTGTACGTGAGGACGTGTGTGTGTGTCTCTGTGAGTGAGGACGTGTGTGTGTGTGTCTCTGTACGTGAGGACGTGTGTGTGTGTTTCTGTGAGTGAGGACGTGTGTGTGTGTTTCTGTGAGTGAGGACGTGTGTGTGTCTCTGAACATGAGGACGTGTGTGTGTGTCTCTGAGCGTGATGACAAACAACAGCAGACCCAGCGCCAATCCCTGCGGCACACCACTACAGTGGCCAATTAGCCTGTCATCCCACACAGTTTTGGGGTGGAGAAGGAAAGGGGAATCCCCGGAGGGAAGCCCATACTGTTGAAGGTACACAGCGTCAGAGACAAGGCTCAAACCTGTGAGTCAGGAGCTCCAGCAGCTGAACCACTGTCCACCTAAAATGCAGCACAGCAGTGAGCGGGGATTGAACCCAGCTGGGTAAACCCCCATTGGATCTCACCTTAACCACTGGGCCATCAGATCAGAAAGGGGAGCTCAGATCTTAAAGGGAGCAATAAAAGGATTAATAAGAGAACACACCTTCCCAAAATCAAGATGCACAAACTAGAAGAGGAAGATAGAACAAGAAAAAAGGTGGTTACTGCTGTCAGAACCACTTCCTGCAGCATCAGAGCCAACTTCTCCAGCCGCCATGGAGACGGACCCAGAACCTGAGACTGTTTCACAGCCACAAGTTTCACCTGCCATATTTTTGGCTGCCTTAACAAAACCTTCATTCAGATATCCGGCAGAGATTTTGTCGAGTGTCATAATGGTGTACCTTCACTTAAGCTCTCCCTTCTCTATAAGATTTTTTGCCCAGTGCCTCCATGTGCACTACAACATTATATCGATTCAGTCCCGCTGTCGCTGTGGAGAGAAGGGTGGCAGTAAGGCCTTTCACACGATTGGAATCCCAGGTTTTTTTCTGAATCTTTGTACTCAAGACTCAAACTAGAGAATTTCTCCATCAAAGATTCGTAAGGCTTTTAAAGTGCAAGACAATCAAAGAAATGCAGATGCTAGAAATCTGAAATACTGAAAACACAGCAGGCTAAAATATTGGCACCCTTTTGGGTCAAACGCCCTTTCACCAGAATCGTCTGATGAGGGATGCCCCGCCTTTGAAATTTGAACTTTGAACTTCAAATGGTTCCTGATTCCACAGATGCTGCCTCACCTTCTGACATTCCTGTTTAAACTTCAGAGCCCGTGAATTTTACTTTGTCCGATAAAGAATGCAGATCGTGCAGATTTATTGAAATCTTTATTTACAGACTATAAATAAAGCATATAGGTCATGTTGTTTTGGATATAAAAAGAACAGGTCACTCTGGGTTAAATATTACAAAACTCTGAGATATATTGTATTGTTGACCCATGAATCCCACTTCCTGTTTCCAAGGTTACCTGACAAAAATAAGTTCTGATTTTATTTGAAAAGGAAACATGAATTCAGCAAAGGAAATCCTTTGTTGAGGAATCGGGAAAGTGGTTGTGGGAGCTGGGAATAGTGGTGTCAGGATCATGTCGCACAAGGGTGGGGACATTCAATCCTGAGACATCGTTCTGCAGCCTCGATGGCTGTTACTGGAGTGGAGGGCAGTAGGGCTTCAGATTCTCATTCCCTGTGTGCAGAAATCATTATCGTCACCATTATGTGCCGTGCTGTATGACATCATCGTTATGTGGTGTGTCGTATGAAGTTGCCATTATGTGCCGTGTTGTATGACATCATTATTAAGTCTCATGCTGTATTACAAACGTACATCATCGTTACGTGGTGTGTCTTATGACATCATCATTATGTGCCGTGTTGTATGACCTTTGTGGTCATGGTCTTTCCATGACCATGATTGTTCTTGCCAAATCTTTCTACAGAAGTGGTTTGCCATTGGCTTCTTCTGGGCAGTGTCTTTACAAGACGGGTGACCCCAGCCATTATCAATATTCTTCAGAGATTGTCTGCCTGGCGTCAGTGGTCACATAACCAGGACTTGTGATCTGCACCGGCTGCTCGTATGACCATCCACCACCTGCTCCCATGGCTTCACTTGACCCTGATCGGGGGCTAAGTAGGTGCTACACCTTGCCCAAGGGTGACCTGCAAGTTAGTGGGGGGAGGAGCGTCACACCTCCTTCGGTAGAGATGTATCTCCACCCCACCACCCATGTGTAGAAATACCATCTAATATTTAAATAATGTAAATATTATTTAATTAATATCTAGATAGGAAAAATAACTCCCCCTTAATCTTTCCTCTAATGCATTCTCTATCACAGCTTTGTCTCCCTCTCTACCTCACTTTCTCTCTCCTCTCTCTCTCCCTCTCCCTCTCTCCTCTCTCTCTCCCTCTCCCTCTCTCCCTCTCTCTCCCCGTTCTCTCTCTCACTCTCTGTCTGTCTGTCTGTCTGTCTGTCTCTCTCTCTCTCTGTACATCAGAATCACATTTATTTCCATGACATATGTTGTGAAATGGGTTGATTTTATGGCAACAGTGCAAGGTATAAAAATTACAATTTTAAAAGTAGTTAACTGGTGCAAATGAGGTAAGAGGGCTGTTCAGAAACCTGATGACAGAGGGGAAGAAGCTGTTCCTGAAAACGCTTGGGCTCCTGTACCCCTCCCCGATGGCGGTAATGGGCAAAGGGTGTGTCCCAGGGGGTGAGGGTCCTTCATGATGAATGCCGCCTTCTTGAGTCACTGCCTGTTGAAGATGTCCTCGATGTGGGAGGTGTTGAGCCTCTGATGGAGTCTGCAGCCTCTTGCGATCTTCTACAATGGAGCCTCCATACCAAATAGTGCTGCAACCTGTCATAATGCTGCCCACGCCACGTCTGCAGAAACCTGCTGGTGTTTGTGGTGACGTATCAAATCTCCTCTAGCTCCTCATGAACTACAGCTGCTGTCTTACCTTCATTGTAATTGCATCAATATGTTGGGCCCAGGATGGGTCCTCCGCCACATTGACACTCGAGAACAGGAAGCGTCTCATCTCAACGGTGGTCCCAAATTTCATATTTGCAATGACAATGTTGTAGCTTTATAAAATTCTGGAGTATTGCAAACAGTTCTGGTTGCCCCACAACTGGAAGGATGTGGAAGCTATGGAGAGGGTGCAGAAGGGGTTTGCCAGGATGCTGCCTGGTTTAGAAGGATGTTGAGACTTTGGAGAGGGTGCAGAAGGGGTTTACCAGGACGCTGCCTGGTTTAGAAGGATGTTGAGGCTTTGGAGAGGGTGCAGAAGAGGTTTACCAGGACGCTGCCTGGTTTAGAAGGATGTTGAGGCTTTGGAGAGGGTGCAGAAGAGGTTTACCAGGACGCTGCCTGGTTTAGAAGGATGTTGAGGCTTTGGAGAGGGTGCAGAAGAGGTTTACCAGGACGCTGCCTGGTTTAGAAGGATGTTGAGGTTTTGGAGAGGGTGCAGAAGGGGTTTACCAGGACGCTGCCTGGTTTAGAGGACACGTGCTGTCACGAGAGGCTGGATAAAGTTGGGTAGCTTTCTCTGGAGTGGTGGTTGGTGAGGGGTGATCTGATAGAAGTTTACAAGATTGTGAGAGGCACAGATACTGTTTACGTGTTTATTATTATTTGTTTATGATTTATGTATTTATATTTGCATTTCAACAGCTTGTTGTCTTCTACACTCTTGCTCTTTCATTGATCCTGTTTACAGTTAGATTTGCTGAGTATGCCCGCAGAAATAAGAATGACACGTATGTACTCTGATAATAAATTTTACTTTGAACCGGAGGGCATGCATTAAAAGTGAGAGGGTGAAGTTCAAAGGAGAGAAATGCCTTATATTCTGTCTGAGTAGCTTGATGGCATGAAAATCGATTTTTCTTTCCAGTAAAAAAAATTGTCGCTCCCCCTCCCTTCTTCCATACTCCACTCTGGCCTCTTATCTCTTCTCGCCTGCCAACTACCCCACAACCCGGTGCTCCTCCTCCTTCCCTTTCTCCTCTGGTCCATTCTCCTCTCCTTTCAGATTCCCTTCTCTCCAGCCCTCGACCTTTCCCACCCACCTGGCTTCACCCATCACCTTCCAGCTAGTCTCCTTCCCCACCCCACCCCCAGCTTTTTATTCTGTCATCTTTCCTCTTCCTTTCAAATCCTGATGAAGGGTCTCAGACAGAAACATCAACTGTTTATTCCTCTCCATAGACGCTGCCTGACCTGCTGAGTTCCTCCAGTTTTGTGTGTGTGGATTCTCCACACACATCTGCAGAATCTCTTGTGCTTAAGTTCAAAGTAGTTCAAACGTAAATTTTTAAGTGCATGAATCACAGAAGGTTGGTTTGCAGGTGCAGCAGGCTATCAAGAAGGCAAATGGGATGTTGGCCTTCATTGCTAGAGGGATTGAATTCAAGGGCAGGGAGGTTATGCTGCAACTATTCAGGGTACTGGTGAGGCCGCACCTGGAGTACTGTGTGCAGTTCTGGTCTCCGTACTTGAGGAAGGATATACTGGCTTTGGAGGCAGTGCAGAGGAGGTTCACCAAGTTGATTCTGGAGATGAGGGGGGTTAGACTATGAGGAGAGATTGAGTTGCCTGGGACTGTACTCGCTGGAGTTCAGAAGAATGAAAGGAAATCTTATAGAAACATATAACATTATGAAAGGGATAGATAAGATAGAGGCAGGAAAGTTGTTTCCACTGGTAGGTGAGACTAGAACTGGGGGACATAGCCTCAAGATTCTGGGGAGTAAATTTAGGATGGAGATGAGGAGGAACTGTTTGTCCCAGAGAGTGGTGAATCTGTGGAATTCTCTGCCCAATGAAGCAGTGGAGGCTACCTCAGTAAATATATTTAAGACAAGGTTGGATAGATTTTTGCATAGTAGGGGAATTAAGGGTTATGGGGAAAAGGCAGGTAGGTGGAGATGAGTCCATGGCCAGATCAGCCATGATCTTATTGAATGGCTGAGCCTGACGAGCCAAATGGCCGACTCCTGTTCTTCTTTCTTATGTTTATTAAGTCTTGTGATGCCACAAAACAAAAAATGTCAAGACATAAGTCAGTATTAATAAACCTGCAAACACGAGGAAATCTGCAGATGCTGGAAATTCAAACAACAACACACACAAAATGCTGGTGGAACACAGCAGGCCAGGCAGCATCTATAATCTATAGATTAATCTATAATCTATATAATCTATAGATGCTGCCTGGCCTGCTGTGTTTCACCAGCATTTTTTGTGATTAATAAACCGGATTCTGATTCTGACAGAATATCCTGACAGATATATATTCCGTGCTGTGATTGTTATATGGTTATATGACAAGGTGGCCTCACTGAGACCCATCGAATGGTGAAAGGCCTCATCAGAGTAGATATGGAGAAGGTGTTCTTTGGTGGGGGAGACCAGAGGGCACAGCCTCAGAATAGACCTTTAGAATGGAGGTGCGGAGGGATTTCTTTAGCCAGAGGGTGGTGAATCCGTGGAATTCATTACCAGAGGCGGCTGTGGAGGCCAAGTCACTGTTAATTCCAACTCACTGGAATTTAGAAGATTGAGGGGGATCTTATTGAAACATATAAAATTCTAAAGGGATTAGACAGGTTAGATGCAGGAAGATTGTTTCCGATATTGGGGAAGTCCAGAACGAGGGGTCACAGTTTAAGGATAAAGGGGAAGCCTTTTAGGATGGAGATGAGGAAAAACTTCTTCACACAGAGAGTGGTGAATCTGTGGAATTCTCTGCCACAGGAAACAGTTGAGGCTGGTTCATTGGCTATATTTAAGAGGGAGTTAGATATGGCCCTTGTGGCTAAAGGGATCAGGGGGTATGGAGAGAAAGCAGGTACACGGTTCTGAGTTGGATGATCAGCCATGATCATACTGAATGGCGGTGCAGGCTCGAAGGGCCGAATGGCCTACTCCTGCACCTATTTTATATGTTTCTGTGTTTCTATGTAAATTTTAGGCGGAGGTTGACAGGTTCTTGATTGGTCAGAGCATGAAGCGATACGGGGAGAAGGCAGGAGATCGGTGCTGAGATGGAAAATAGATCAGCCATGATGTAATGGTGGAGCAGACTCGATGGACCAAATGGCCTCATTCTGCTCCTGTATCTTATGGTCTTCTGGCAGACAAAAAACAGCAATAAACTGGACTGTCAACTAAAGCCTGGCCGAGCTTGCTCTACACCAGTGTAAATGCTGTCTCTAATACCAGGCTAAGCAGCTTCTGAAAGGATTTGTTTATTTATGGAAACCACGGTAACTCATCTGAAGCCGAGAGACATCGAGACTGCAGTAGGGACGGGACAGATGGTGATGACCTCACTGACATCTGGTCATTGAACAGGAACTGAGGGTTCCCAACACAGTGAGATCAGCGTCTCCCTGAAGTCCTAAGACTTCGATGGCTAAAATCTTCCATGGGGCCAGGGGGACAAAATACCAATTTAGTACAAAAGTTGGTTCTTTGCATTCCTTCAGCTTCAAACCTCTTAAACTCTGGAATTCCCTCCCAAAACTTCTCCATCTCCCTACTTCCCTTTGAATTTTGACCCAAGCTTTTAGACTTCTGGTCTCATAACCCATGGGAGTTGCCGTCTATCCTTGTGATGGGAAATGGTGTTTTAAAGCAGTTTATCAGGTTTCACTGATTACAGAAGCTGTACAGGTGGAAGGTGTTGTTGAGCCGGAACTGCAGTAGGAGCAAGTTTTCCCTTCAGCACACACAAAATGCTGGAGGAACTCAGCAGGTCAGGCAGCATCAAAGGAGAAGAGAACGCTGTCGATGTTTCAGGCCGAGACCCTTTGGCGAGATCTCTCTTCCTGGTGGAAAAAGCAGATATGTGGTCACTCCGGAACTGTGTCCAATGTTACTACCCACACAAACAGTACAGTCCAGACCCAGGCCATTACTCACTGACCCTCCAGCCCCGACAACTCTCACACTGAATCATCCAAAACTAAACCCCTCCCGCCATCCCTCACTGACCCACCAGCCCTGCCACTCCATCACTAACATCCCACACTGACCCCTCTCTCCCTACAATGAAACTCAAACACTAGACCCTCGGATACCTCCACTTACAGGGATGTAGCCCGGTCTGGAGGATCTGAGCTGTTGGGAAAGATTGAATAGGTTAGGTCTTTATCCCTTGGAATGTAGGAGACTGAGAGGAGATTTGATAGTGGTATACAAAATTATGTGATCAGCTAATGCAAGCAGGCTTTTTCCACTGAGACACGAGGAAATCTGCAGATGCTGGAAATCCAAGCAACACACACAAAATGCTGGTGGAACACAGCAGGCCAGGCAGTATCTATAGGAAAAAGTACAGCCGACGTTTCGGGCCGAGACCCTTCATCAGGACTAACTGAAAGGAGAGATAGTAAGAGATTTGAAAGTAGTGGGGGGAGGGGGAAATGTGAAATAATAGGAGAAGACCGGAAGGGGAGGGGTGAAGCTAGGGGCCGGAATGGTGATTGGCAAAAATGATACAGAGCTGGAGAAGGGAAAGGATCATGGGACGGGAGGCCTCGGGAGAAAGAAAGGGGAAGGGGAGCACCAGAGGGAGATGGAGAGCAGGCAAGGAGTGATAGTGAGAGGGGCAAACAGAAAAAAGAGAGAAAAAGTGGGGGAATAATAAATAAATAAGTAAATAGATAGATAGATAGGTAAATAAACAGATAAAAGATGGGGTAAGAAGGGGAGGAGGGGCATCAACAGAAGTTAGAGAAATCAATGTTCATGCCATCAGGTTGGAGGCTACCCAGGCGGTATATAAGGTGTTGTTCCTCCAACCTGAGTGTGGCTTCATCTTGACAGTAGAGGAGGCCATGGATAGACATATCAGAATGGGAATGGGACATGGAATTAAAATGTGTGGCCACTGGGAGATCCTGCTTTCTCTGGCGGACAGAGCGTAGGTGTTCAGTGAAACGGTCTCCCAGTCTGCATCAGGTTTTCCCACTGAGGTTGGGTGGGACAACAACCAGAGGTCATGGGTTAAGGGTGAAAGGTGAAAAGTTTAAGGGGAATATGACAGAAATTTCTTCACTCAGAGGTTTGTGAGAGTGTGGAACGAGCTGCCAGCACAAGTGACGCATGCGAGCTCGATTTCAACGTCGAAGGGAAGCTTGGGTAGGTACATGGATGGGAGGGATACAGAGGGCTGTGGTCCCGATGCAGGTCGATGGGAGTAGGCAGTTTAAGTGATTTGACACTGTTGGCCAGAAGGAACTATAGTCTGCAAATTAGCGGATTTGACAAATCAAGGACAGGGGAAGCTGACAAACCAATTGTCTTCGTTGCCCCTCATCTTGTGGACTTTAAACTGACTATTGCCCTGGGATAACCTAATCAGAGCAATTGAACATGGACACAAGGAGCTAAACCTGAGACCATTGTCAAATGAGTGGCTATTTATTATGCAAGGTACCAGACCTAACAGAAAAGCAGTCTGTAATCTGATCAGACTCAGGCTACATCCACACTAGACCGGATCATTTTGAGAACGCCGGTTTCGCATAAAAACAATAGGCGTCCACACTATACATTTTTGAAAATATCTCTGTCCACATTGAAACAGAGATTTCAGTGAATCTCCTCCTCCTGCGCATGCGCAGGACACATCTTCCAAAAATAAGCAACATGTTTGGTGTCAAATCTCACCGTAAAAGTGCGTGTTTATGTAGTTACAGACTAGAAAAACTTAAAACGACGGACAGCTGTTGGCTTTCGCGCAGGAGAACATAAAACTAAAAAACACAAATACTGGAGCGTACGGCAGCAACCGACGGAGTTCACGGACAGATTGACCCGGCTGACGACGAACATTGAAAAACTGACTAACTCTGTTGCATTAATAAAGCACCTTGTTAAATGTATAAAACATGTCTTCGTCAGTGTTATCTTGTATTTCCATACAATGTTACATTAGGCTGTTACACATCTATTGTCAGAGAAGTACTTGCATAAATAGGTAAACCACCTTCATACGAGCAAGGACAGAAAACAGGGCAAAGTGAGTATACTTATTTATTTAGTAAGTTATGGGTCAAAGTATTTGGTGAGTACATTTCTAACTCTTCTGGCTTCAGTCTCTTTGCCGTCTGTTCTGAAATTTTTAGGTCGTGTTTAAGAAAACAATGAAATAGTGCGCTGCCGTCTGATAGAGTTTTCAAAAGTCTCCGGTTACCCCGTCCACACTGATCTGCCCGAGCAGCATTTTCAAAAATATCCAGCCTGGAAAGCGTTCCTGAAAAGCTCCAGTTTGGGGGGACGAAAATGCCATTTTAGTGTGGACGGAGGGTAAAAATGAAGAGAAAAAGCTTCGGTTACGGATTTATCCGGCGTAGTGTGGATGTAGGCTTGGTGTCTGGGTCACCTAGATTTGGCTAGTTTGAGCCAGTCAGAGTTGACAGGAACAAAACCATGCAGCTGGGGGTGGGGGAGCAGAAACCTTAGAACAATGTTGGTTGCAGCCCTGGCCTAGAACCAGGAAGAAGGTGACCCAGGTAGGTCAGGTGACCCTCAGCCAAATGGGATGGAGATCCACTGATAAGGAACACTGTAAGACTCGGAGCTCCAAATGCACAGGGGCGATAACGCTCCAGGAACCAGAGACCAACCATCGCGGATGAGGAGGTCCCCGCGGACACCTGAAGATCGGGAGCACGAGGAACCCCTGGCCAGCGTAGACTCCTTTTCTCTTCATTGACTGTTCATGGAGGGTCAGGGGTTCTAGTGGGTGCCCACAGGTGGATAGTTTGTGATCCCCCGTGATCTCTAGTGGAGACAATAAAGGTTACTTGTAACTACAGACTCTTTCTGTGTCGCTCTGATCGTTATTACAAGGGATACACACAAAATGCTGGTGGAACGCAGCAGGCCAGGCAGGAAGAGGCACTGTCGACATTTCGGGCCGAGATGATTCTTGTAACAGCATGGGCTAGATGGGCTGAAAGTCCTCTTTCTGTGCTGTACTTTTCTATGACTCCTGACCTTCCAGCACTGAGCCTCCCTCACTGACCATATAACATCGAACCTCAATCACCGGCCCCTCGGACACCTCCGCTCCTGACTCTACGTCGGTCAGGCCTGTGCACCCGTTGGGAAGCGGGGAGCTCGGTGCCCCTGGATCAGCTGGGACAGGCACAGTCGGAGCAAAGCGCTGCCACACCGATGCAGCTGCCGGGCCACAAGCTGGCGATGAATCAAGAGCCGAAGAGGATAAACAGGCTGTTGCCGTGTGTAAAGGGCTCGAAGCGGTCATTAGCTGGTGCTCTGGGAATAATCACAGCAATCAAAGCGTTTCCTCACTTTCGCCAGAGTGAAATAATTAAAATGAACACTTTCCCAGGATATTTTAACAATGTAAACAACCACAGTTTTCCAGCATATTACAAGTCGATTAAATAAAAAAACATTCACGCTATTTCTTTCCTTCCAACGACCGAGTGGCCCCTTTCGCACCACTCCCCCTCTTTAAACCGGCAATCTCCCCTCTCCACACACGGTCCTGGTGCAGGGTTCGGCTTGACAGTTCCACTCCCCCCACACTGATACTTCTCAGCCCCTTGAGTTCCTTCAGCACTGTCCTGGCAGGGAGGCCCAAGCAACTTGGTCCAGTGGGCAGGTGATATCACCTACATGCCCAGCTGCAGACTCCTGAAATAAATACCATTTCCCATGCTCCGTCACGGGAAAAGATTACCAACTGGACAGAGGTGCTGTCAAAGCCTCCTTCTAACCATTAGAAAATCTCCACTGACTCCCAGAAAAATCCGATTTCAAGTCAGCTCAGGCGAAGGGTGAATCCCTGCACCGAGCCCATATATTGGGAGACCAGTGTAAACGGCAGGAGCAGTACATCATCCTGTCCATTCGCTCCATCAGTCACCTCCTGTCCAACATGTGACAGAGTCTGTATATCCCAGACTTGCCTCATCAGTCACCTCAGGGCCTACCCAAATGGTGCCAAAGTCATTTCCGATCCTTAGATCATGCAGCACCTCTCCCCCACCCCATCACTCTGTTCTTTCCCCTCCTCTAGCCATCAACCGATTATCCTCACACTGGGTCCTCTTCACCCACAGTTCCCATCGGCCGTCCCCTCTTCACTCATCCGGTTCCATGCTTCTTCTATTAGATCCTCTTCTATTAGATCCCATCATCTGCAATCCTCTCTCACCTCCGTCATCACTTGCCAGCCTCCGTCACTGTTCCCATTCTCTCCTCTTCCATCTCCTTATTGCCCCCTCTCCTAGATCCACCCATCACCTCCTGGCCTCTGTCACTATTCCCACTCTCCCTACTCCATCTGCCTATCACCCTCCTCGCCTGAATCCACCCATCACCTCCCAACCTCTGTCACTGTTCCCTCTCTCACTCCTCCATATGCCAATCACTACCTCACCTGGATCCATCCATCACCTCCCACCTCAGTCGCTGTTCCCACTCTCCCCTTCCTCCATTTGCCAATCACCCTCTCATCTAGATCCTCTCATTACATCCCGACCTCTGTCACTGTTCCCTCTCTCACTCCTCCATCTGCCAATCACTCCCTCATCTAGATCCTCCCATCACCTCCCTGCCTCTGTCACTATTCCCACACTCCTCTTCTCTATCTGCCTATCACCCCCTCACCTGCATCCACTCTTGATCCTCTCTCCCTTCCCTTTTTATACTGGCAGCCCCCACCCCCCTCTACATTTTCAGTCCAGATGAAACATCGGTTGTCCATTTTCCTCCAGCAGGTTTCTTTGTTGTTTTATCCAGAGAGACTGCTTCAGAAGAAGAGACTTATACTTAATGCCCAGTGTGAGATGTCATATACCTGATCCAATTACAATAAAATATCCACGTTCTTGTAATAAAGACCAATGAACCAGCTACCTTTCAGACTCCTTGTGGCACCTACCCATCAACTCCACCTGAACCTTTCAAGCTCTCTCCACTTTTGAAAGCTGTTCATTTATTTGCTTCTACCAGCTTCTTATTTTTTCCACATTATATTCCATCTGCAGTTCCTTAAGGTTGTTATAGCCAGGGGTGGTGATGGGAATAAGCTCCCACCACCTATTAAATGCTCCCGATGGTGTGCTTTTCAAATAGCCTCTGACAACCATGTCCAGCCCCTGGCCTCACGTGTGGCTTTTGGCCTCTAAACCTGGTGGAGCTGTTTCTACTGACAGGAGAAGGGGCAAAGGCGGGTTACTGGAACCTTAAAAGCAAATGCTTTGGGCAGATGGAGCTCATCAGCCGTGGTTGGCAGCTCGTCTAGGTGAAGGAAGACTCTGATCTCAAACCTCCACTGCCTAGTGGCTGTACCCACTCATGGGGAAGGTTTCAGGAGTAAACCCTGAGGGAAAAACCCAGAGCCGGAGTCCCTAACACAGTCCTACGTTGAGTTCAATGCTGACTGGCAACTCCCTGGACTGCTGGTGCCAAACTCTATCGGTCTCTGCCGTTCCTTTGGATTCATGGAGAGGGGGAGTCTGCTGCAGGGGCAACAGCTTCCTCTCCATATTGTACTGCCCTGGTTGGAGTATCGAGAAGAGAACTAGGGGGCAACATCCATAGTCAACCCTGACCAAAGGAGGCCTACTACACTACTGCTATTCCATCTGCAACACACACAAAATGCTGGGGTAACGCAGCAGGCCAGGCAGCATCTATAAGTAAGGACTATCTTTCCTTTCGGTTAGTCCTGACGAAGGGTCTCAGCCCGAAACGTCGACAGCGCTTCTCCCTATAGATGCTGCCTGGCCTGCTGTGTTCTACCAGCATTTTGTGTGTGTTGTTGTTTGAATTTCCAGCATCTGCAGATTTCCTCGTGTTTGCTATTCCATCTGCTATGTCTCTGCCTAGTCTGTGAACCTGTTTATATCCCATGAAGGTCCTCTGCACCTTTCTCTCAACACATTTGGCAACCAGCAATGAACTGCGATTGGTGTAAAAGACTGCATGGTTTTCTTCCTCTACTATCAGAAGACTCCCATCTTCCAAGGTTGTCCCACAAGTATCAAACTTCTGGTACAGTAGTCTTTGTTACTCAAGAGTCCTACCTCAGGAGGGGAGTCATGGTTGAGGTATAGAACTGCAGAGTGGTGGGGAACATTCGATCTATTGTAGCTCTGCCAGTTCTGTTTATTACTGAAACACAGGCCAGTAGTTTCCATTTTCCATGTTGGCCCAGTTTTCCTTTTCCTAATCAGTTGAGGCTGGACTGCTGGCAGATCCAGCACTTTACAATTAACACTATATTACCCAGACCAAAACGCTCAATCTGCCGGTAACAGCCACCAGTTTAACCATTTTGATTCATCCTATCGCAGACATTCCCTCAGTTGAATAATCCCTCCCCTCACTTCTCTGCTGTTGAAAACTAATTTGTGTCTCTTTGATTCATCAGATCGCAGACATTCCCTTAATTCCAGACATCGCTCCCCTCTCTTTTCTCCTATTGAAACTGTGGTATCTCTTTCTTTCTCTGTTCTACGACCCAGAATATTGAGTGTTTCTCTGTCTAAAGATGCTATCTGATTTGCTGGGATGTTCTCCTTCCACTTCTTAGTATTACTAACCTACAGTAAAATTATTATTGAATTTGCTGTTAACAGTTTTTACAACAGCATGTTCTGTTGTGCCAAACACTGGAAGAAGAATATTTGGGCCCTTAATCTTCTCTACTCTCTGACGCATCCCCTTCCCCTCAGATCCTTTAGTGAAACGCTCAGTTCTTCGACCGCTAGCACAACCCTAAACACAAAGAAATCTGCAGATGCTGGAAATTCAAACAACAACACACACAAAACGCTGGTGGAACACAGCAGGCCAGGCAGCATCATTAGGGAGAAGCGCTGTTGACGTTTCGGGCCGAGACCCTTCGTAGTGACGAAGCGCTTCTCCCTATAGATGCTGCCTGGCCTGCTGTGTTCCACCAGCATTTTGTGTGTGTTGTTGTTTGGACAACCCTAATCACTACAGTTCAGCAACACTATTAACCACTTTGATCTTCGAACTTTGTTATTTTTTGTTCAAATTGTGCTCTTTCTTGTTAAAACAGTGTATAATTTATGATTTTTTATGAAACCTGCTTGTCTGACGCTCTGTGCCTGTGATGCTGCTGCACGTAAGTTTTCCAGTGCAATTGTGGACACGCGTACCTGTGCACATGATAATAAACTCCACTTTTCTTTTTGAAGGAAACTATGAACCTCAGAGTTAAAGTTTAGTTTTAAGTAGAGAGTTTTGAACTCCTGCCATCTGTTACGTGTGTTTGTATTTGTCGACTTCACCCACCACTCGTCCTCCAAGAGGACCACAACCTTGTTGTGCTTTGGAGCATTGCGTGTCTCGGTGACCCAGACAGCGATGTTGCCTGGAGTCAGGGCTTTATACTTTGGTTCTTGGTGGGGTCAGCCATGTCAAACAGGTCAAAGTGCAGAGGCCATACTAGGAGTGATCCACCAATCCCCCAGATTTGGGGGTTTCAACTCAGTACTAACAACCCCGACTGGTCAAAAAAAGTTGAGATGGAAACAGCAATGAAGAATCCTTCTAAATCTGAGTGCGGTGGTATTCCTGACACTCCACCTGGGTCTCGTATGACTGATAGTAGTGAAAACCGACGCTGGCATGACAAAGGATGGCCCAAGACTGAACGTAGAGTCAGAAATGATGACCCTCAACCTCACCAGGGCACAATAAAGAAGATGGGCAAGGACTTGGACTAACAGAGACGGAGAACTTTATTGCTGCCCTAAACAGCAGTGGAGTAATGGGCAGTTTGTAAGAACACTTCTCTGGTGTTCAGACTGTCATAGCAACTCAGTTATCATGTTGCCCCACTTTCTCCTGTTGTTTTAAATCAAGCTAAAGTTACGTATTTATATATTTATTGAGATAGCACGTGGAATAGGCCTTCCAGCCCTTTGAGCCACACTGCCCTACAAACCTCCTGCCCCCACCCCCCCAAATTTAATCCCAGCCTAATCACAGGACAATTTACAATGGTCAATTAATGTACCAACTGGTACGTCTTTGGACTGTGGGAGGAAACCAGAGCACCCGGAGGAGATCCACTTGGTCACAGGGAGAACGTACAAACTCCTCACAGGCAGCGGCAGGAATTGAACCGGTGTTGCTGACACTGTAAAGCGTCGTGCTGACCACTGCACTACCATGACCATCCTGGCAGTGGGAGTAATTCCTCTGATTTATTCCAAGCAAACCCTTTACACTGCGATAAAAAAGACTGAGTCCACTCATATTTGAAGATCTGTTTTTATTTATTACAACACAGGACATTGCCAGCGGATTAAATAATAATTCAACAGACATATTTAAGCAGTAGATATTTTATTCTGAATTTTCACAGCAAGTTTGAGTTTCTAACAATGTATTTACCATTTTAAAATCCAGAACACAGGTTTCTGGAACTGAAAGTGTTAACATATCAGCATGAACAGGTGTGTGGATGCAAAAAGGTTCATTTTAATCAGCTGATTAATATCTTAACATGCACTGCAAAACTGAACAGTGCCAGGCTGCAAATCTTCACCAACACCATCCCCAGACCACTGATCTTCACCAACACCATCCCCAGACCACTGATCTTCACCAACACCATTCCCAGACCACTGATCTTCACCAACATCATCCCCAGACCATTGATCATCACCAACATCATCCCCAGACCACTGATCTTCACCAACACCATCCCCAGACCACTGATCTTCACCAACATCATTCCCAGACCAATGATCATCACCAACATCATCCCCAGACCACTGATCTTCACCAACACCATCCCCAGACCACTGATCTTCACCTGAGGGATACAGTCAGTAGATGTGGATACACAGTGGGGTATATGGACAGCAGGTGTGGACACAGTGGGAGGATATGGACAGTAGGTGTGGACACACAGTGAGGGATATGGACAGTAGGTGTGGACACACAGTGAGGGATATGGACAGTAGGTGTGGACACAGTGGGGGTTATGGACAGTAGGTGTGGACACAGTGAGGGATATGGACAGTAGGTGTGGACACAGTGGGGGATATGGACAGTAGGTGTGGATACACAGTGAGGGATATGGACAGTAGGTGTGGACACACAGTGGGGGATATGGACAGTAGGTATGGACACAGTGAGGGATATGGACAGTAGGTGTGGACACACAGTGAGGGATATGGACAGTAGGTGTGGATACAGTGAGGGATATGGACAGTAGGTGTGGATACACAGTGAGGGATATGGACAGTAGGTGTGGACACACAGTGAGGGATATGGACAGTAGGTGTGGACACAGTGAGGGATATGGACAGTAGGTGTGGACACACAGTGGGGGATATGGAGAGTAAGTGTGGACACACAGTGGGAGATATGGACAGTAGGTGTGGACACAGTGGGGGATATGGACAGTAAGTGTGGACACAGTGGGAGATATGGACAGTAGGTGTGGACACAGTGGGGGATATGGACAGTAAGTGTGGACACAGTGGGAGATATGGACAGTAGGTGTGGACACAGTGGGAGATATGGACAGTAAGTGTGGACACAGTGGGGGATATGGACAGTAGGTGTGGACACACAGTGAGGGATATGGACAGTAGGTGTGAACACACAGTGAGGGATATGGACAGTAGGTGTGGATACACAGTGAGGGATATGGACAGTAGGTGTGGATACACAGTGAGGGATATGGACAGTAGGTGTGAACACACAGTGGGGGATATGGACAGTAGGTGTGGACACACAGTGGGGGACATGGACAGTAGGTGTGGATACACAGTGAGGGATATGGACAGTAGGTGTGAACACACAGTAGGGGATATGGACAGTAGGTGTGGACACACAGTGAGGGATATGGACAGTAGGTGTGGACACACAGTGGGGGACATGGACAGTAGGTGTGGATACACAGTGAGGGATATGGACAGTAGGTGTGGACACACAGTGAGGGACATGGACAGTAGGTGTGGATACACAGTGGGGGATATGGACAGTAGGTGTGGACACACAGTGGGGGATATGGACAGTAGGTGTGGATACACAGTGAGGGATATGGACAGTAGGTGTGGACACACAGTGGGGGACATGGACAGTAGGTGTGGATACACAGTGAGGGATATGGACAGTAGGTGTGGACACACAGTGAGGGACATGGACAGTAGGTGTGGATACACAGTGGGGGATATGGACAGTAGGTGTGGACACACAGTGAGGGATATGGACAGTAGGTGTGGATACACAGTGAGGGATATGGACAGTAGGTGTGGACACACAGTGAGGGACATGGACAGTAGGTGTGGATACACAGTGGGGGATATGGACAGTAGGTGTGGACACACAGTGGGGGATATGGACAGTAGGTGTGGACACAGTGGGGGATATGGACAGTAGGTGTGGATACACAGTGAGGGATATGGACAGTAGGTGTGGACACACAGTGGGGGACATGGACAGTAGGTGTGGATACACAGTGAGGGATATGGACAGTAGGTGTGGACACACAGTGAGGGATATGGACAGTAAGTGTGGACACACAGTGGGGGACATGGACAGTAGGTGTGGATACACAGTGAGGGATATGGACAGTAGGTGTGGACACAGTGGGAGATATGGACAGTAGGTGTGGACACAGTGAGGGATATGGACAGTAGGTGTGGACACACAGTGGGGGATATGGACAGTAGGTGTGGACACACAGTGAGGGATATGGACAGTAGGTGTGGACACACAGTGAGGGATATGGACAGTAAGTGTGGACACAGAGGGAGATATGGACAGTAGGTGTGGACACACAGTGGGGGATATGGACAGTAGGTGTGGACACAGTGAGGGATATGGACAGTAGGTGTGGACACACAGTGAGGGATATGGACAGTAGGTGTGGACACAGTGAGGGATATGGACAGTAGGTGTGGATACACAGTGGGGGATATGGACAGTAGGTGTGGACACACAGTGAGGGATATGGACAGTAGGTGTGGACACACAGTGAGGGATATGGACAGTAGGTGTGGATACACAGTGGGGGATATGGACAGTAGGTGTGGACACACAGTGGGGGATATGGACAGTAGGTGTGGACACAGTGAGGGATATGGACAGTAGGTGTGGACACACAGTGAGGGATATGGACAGTAGGTGTGGACACACAGTGGGGGATATGGACAGTAGGTGTGGACACAGTGAGGGATATGGACAGTAGGTGTGGACACACAGTGAGGGATATGGACAGTAGGTGTGGACACACAGTGGGGGATATGGACAGTAGGTGTGGACACAGTGAGGGATATGGACAGTAGGTGTGGACACAGTGGGGGATATGGACAGTAGGTGTGGACACACAGTGGGGGATATGGACAGTAAGTGTGGACACACAGTGGGGGATATGGACAGTAAGTGTGGATACACAGTGGGAGATATGGACAGTAGGTGTGGACACACAGTGAGGGATATGGAGAGTAGGTGTGGACACACAGTGAGGGATATGGAGAGTAGGTGTGGATACACAGTGGGAGATATGGACAGTAGGTGTGGACACACAGTGAGGGATATGGAGAGTAAGTGTGGACACACAGTGAGGGATATGGACAGTAGATGTGGACACACAGTGAGGGATATGGAGAGTAGGTGTGGATACACAGTGGGAGATATGGACAGTAGGTGTGGACACACAGTGAGGGATATGGAGAGTAAGTGTGGACACAGAGTGAGGGATATGGAGAGTAAGTGTGGACACACAGTGAGGGATATGGAGAGTAAGTGTGGACACACAGTGAGGGATATGGACAGTAGATGTGGACACACAGTGAGGGATATGGAGAGTAAGTGTGGACACACAGTGAGGGATATGGACAGTAGATGTGGACACACAGTGAGGGATATGGAGAGTAAGTGTGGACACACAGTGAGGGATATGGACAGTAGGTATGGACACAGTGGGGGATATGGACAGTAAGTGTGGACACACAGTGAGGGATATGGACAGTAGGTGTGGACACAGTGAGGGATATGGACAGTAGGTGTGGACACAGTGAGGGATATGGACAGTAGGTGTGGACACACAGTGAGGGATATGGACAGTAGGTGTGGATACACAGTGGGGGATATGGACAGTAGGTGTGGACACAGTGAGGGATATGGACAGTAGGTGTGGACACACAGTGGGGGATATGGACAGTAAGTGTGGACACAGTGAGGGATATGGACAGTAGGTGTGGACTCACAGTGAGGGATATGGACAGTAGGTGTGGACACACAGTGAGGGATATGGACAGTAGGTGTGGATACACAGTGGGGGATATGGACAGTAGGTGTGGACACACAGTGAGGGATATGGACAGTAGGTGTGGACACACAGTGGGGGATATGGACAGTAGGTGTGGACACACAGTGAGGGATATGGACAGTAGGTGTGGACACACAGTGGGGGACATGGACAGTAGGTGTGGATACACAGTGAGGGATATGGACAGTAGGTGTGGACACAGTGAGGGATATGGACAGTAGGTGTGGACACACAGTGAGGGATATGGACAGTAGGTGTGGATACACAGTGGGGGATATGGACAGTAGGTGTGGACACAGTGAGGGATATGGACAGTAGGTGTGGACACACAGTGGGGGATATGGACAGTAAGTGTGGACACAGTGAGGGATATGGACAGTAGGTGTGGACTCACAGTGAGGGATATGGACAGTAGGTGTGGACACACAGTGAGGGATATGGACAGTAGGTGTGGACACACAGTGGGGGATATGGAGAGTAAGTGTGGACACACAGTGGGGGATATGGACAGTAGGTGTGGACACACAGTGAGGGATATGGACAGTAGGTGTGGACACACAGTGGGGGATATGGACAGTAGGTGTGGATACACAGTGAGGGATATGGACAGTAGGTGTGAACACACAGTGAGGGATATGGACAGTAGGTGTGGACACACAGTGGGGGATATGGACAGTAGGTGTGGACACACAGTGAGGGATATGGACAGTAGGTGTGGACACACAGTGGGGGATATGGACAGTAGGTGTGGACACACAGTGAGGGATATGGACAGTAGGTGTGGACACACAGTGGGGGATATGGACAGTAGGTGTGGACACACAGTGGGGGATATGGACAGTAGGTGTGGACACAGTGAGGGATATGGACAGTAGGTGTGGACACACAGTGGGGGATATGGACAGTAGGTGTGGACACACAGTGGGGGATATGGACAGTAGGTGTGGACACAGTGAGGGATATGGACAGTAGGTGTGAACACACAGTGGGGGATATGGACAGTAGGTGTGGACACACAGTGAGGGATATGGACAGTAGGTGTGGATACACAGTGAGGGATATGGACAGTAGGTGTGGATACACAGTGAGGGATATGGACAGTAGGTGTGGACACACAGTGAGGGAATTGGACAGTAGGTGTGGACACACAGTGGGGGATATGGACAGTAGGTGTGGATACACAGTGAGGGATATGGACAGTAGGTGTGGACACACAGTGGGGGACATGGACAGTAGGTGTGGATACACAGTGAGGGATATGGACAGTAGGTGTGGACACACAGTGAGGGATATGGACAGTAGGTGTGGACATAGTGGGGGATATGGACAGTAAGTGTGGACACAGTGAGGGATATGGACAGTAGGTGTGGACACACAGTGGGGGATATGGACAGTAGGTGTGGACACAGTGAGGGATATGGACAGTAAGTGTGGACACAGTGGGGGATATGGACAGTAGGTGTGGACACACAGTGAGGGACATGGACAGTAGGTGTGGACACACAGTGAGGGATATGGACAGTAGGTGTGGACACAGTGGGGGATATGGACAGTAGGTGTGGACACAGTGGGAGATATGGACAGTAGGTGTGGACACAGTGGGGGATATGGACAGTAGGTGTGGACACACAGTGAGGGATATGGACAGCAGGTGTGGACACAGTGAGGGATATGGACAGTAGGTGTGGACACACAGTGAGGGATATGGACAGCAGGTGTGGACACAGTGTGGGATATGGACAGTAGGTGTGGACACAGTGAGGGATATGGACAGTAAGTGTGGACACAGTGAGGGATATGGACAGTAGGTGTGGACACAGTGAGGGATATGGACAGTAGGTGTGGACATAGTGGGAGATATGGACAGTAGGTGTGGACACAGTGAGGGATATGGACAGTAGGTGTGGACACACAGTGGGGGATATGGACAGTAGGTGTGGACACAGTGGGGGATATGGACAGTAGGTGTGGACACACAGTGGGGGATATGGACAGTAGGTGTGGACACACAGTGAGGGATATGGACAGTAGGTGTGGACACACAGTGAGGGATATGGACAGTAGGTGTGGACACAGTGAGGGATATGGACAGTAGGTGTGAACACACAGTGAGGGATATGGACAGTAGGTGTGGACACAGTGAGGGATATGGACAGTAGGTGTGGACACACAGTGAGGGATATGGACAGTAGGTGTGGACACAGTGAGGGATATGGACAGTAAGTGTGGACACAGTGAGGGATATGGACAGTAGGTGTGGACACACAGTGGGGGACATGGACAGTAGGTGTGGACACAGTGAGGGATATGGACAGTAGGTGTGGACACAGTGAGGGATATGGACAGTAGGTGTGGACACACAGTGGGGGACATGGACAGTAGGTGTGGATACACAGTGAGGGATATGGACAGTAGGTGTGGACACACAGTGGGAGATATGGACAGTAGGTGTGGACACAGTGGGAGATATGGACAGTAGGTGTGGACACAGTGAGGGATATGGACAGTAGGTGTGGACACACAGTGGGGGACATGGACAGTAGGTGTGGATACACAGTGAGGGATATGGACAGTAGGTGTGGACACACAGTGGGGAATATGGACAGTAGGTGTGGACACAGTGGGGGATATGGACAGTAGGTGTGGACACAGTGAGGGATATGGACAGTAGGTGTGGACACAGTGAGGGATATGGACAGTAGGTGTGAACACACAGTGAGGGATATGGACAGTAGGTGTGGATACACAGTGGGGGATATGGACAGTAGGTGTGGACACACAGTGGGGGACATGGACAGTAGGTGTGGACACAGTGAGGGATATGGACAGTAGGTGTGGACACACAGTGGGGGATATGGACAGTAGGTGTGGACACACAGTGGGGGATATGGACAGTAAGTGTGGACACAGAGGGAGATATGGACAGTAGGTGTGGACATAGTGGGGGATATGGACAGTAGGTGTGGACACACAGTGAGGGATATGGACAGTAGGTGTGGACACACAGTGGGGGATATGGACAGTAGGTGTGGACACAGTGAGGGATATGGACAGTAGGTGTGGACACAGTGAGGGATATGGACAGTAGGTGTGGACACACAGTGAGGGATATGGACAGTCAGTAGATGAGGATAGACAGTGAGTGATCCAGCCAGTTTACGTGAACAGACAATGATGAAACATCTACACCTTGCTGTGAGGTGTCTTTCAAAGTGTCAGCCACTTGGCTCTAATGAGCAGATCGTAAACACACCCTTTCTCAGGCCAACACACTCCTTCCATCTCTCTTTTCTTCCACACTGCTGAGTAATCCCTCCCATACCCCTCTCTGTCCACTCACACACTCTGCACCTCACAAACTGCCTCTGCAGAACTCTGCACCTCTCGGTCTACCTGCCCTGCCACTTTTTCTGCAGCTGTTACACTTTATTTTGCATCTTGTTATTCTCTCTCCTTGTACAACCTCAGTGCACTGTGTAATGAATCGATCTCCATGAACAGTTTGTGGAACATGTTTTTCACTGTACATAAACCAATTCTAATTCCATTCCATCTCTGTGTACACACTCTTCCCAGTCACCTCTCTCCACTTACACATCCCTTTCTGTGCTCTCTCTCTCTCTACCCACTCACACCTTCACATAAACCCCTCCCACTCACTCCTGTCCCTTCCTCTCCCTGCCCCCATATTCTCTTCCCAGCCACTTCCCTACACATTGTTGACAATCACCAGTATTTATAGTAAGGCTTGTATTTATAATAAGGAATGGTATATTTTCTGTGTCCGTATTTTAAAGCAAGATTTTGTTGAATGATGCTTGCTACTTGACTGTGCCTGTGTATGGAATCAGATTGAGTTAAACCGCTACAGGATCCTGTAATGTATTGGATTGTTTCTGGTTTCTCTTGATATTTTCTGCATTTCTTGGCTTGAATTTGTTGGTCGTTTATTATGTAGTTTGATATTTTTTGTGTTAACCATCTGGTTATTATTATTATGTTAATCATCACACATCCTGTGGCCAACATTTCCATAGAAATGGCACTCAGTACAATAGAGTTATTTTAACATTCAGTAAATAAACAAAAGAATATGATTGTATTCCATTTCTCATGAAAGCCGATGAGCTTCAATTGCTTTACTTGTTAACATTCCATGCATAGCAATGGCAAATCTGTGTTGTCGGTCACATTCTGCTAAATAATGGGCCCTCGTTAAAGAGAGTCAACAGACATCTAATCTCCCATCTCATAACTAGAGATGGTTCTGCTCTTCACATTCCCAGAGTTAGACTGGCCTGACTTCACTACCAAAACACTGAGGTAACCTGCACTTAAATGGGGCAAATCCCTCCAGAGGCCAAAAAAAATCACACATCAGCCCGATCCCTTCCCTCTCCTTACCTAATTGTCAAAGCAACGTTGTGAGTAATAGGAGGCAGTCTGTAAGATTCAGAGAAGGGGAACCCAACACTCAACCCTCTCAATCAACCAATGGTCAATGTTTCAGTGGGGAATCCATGTGTCTCAGGGTGGAGGAGCAACACCTTATATTCCACCTGGGTACCCTCCAACCTGATGGCATGAACGGCGATTTCTCCTTCCGGTAAATCAACTTCCTCCCCTTCCTCTAGTCCACACTCTAACTTTTTACCTCTTCTCTCCTACCTATTACTTCCCCCTAGGTCCTCTCCTTCCCTTTCTCCTATGGTCCATTCTCCTCTCTCCTATCAGATTCCTTTGTCTCCAGCCCTTTACCTTTTCCCACTAACCTGGCTTCACCTATCACCTTCCCCTCCCCCCACTCCACCTTTTTATTCTGGAATCTTCCCCCTTCCTTCTCAGTGCTAAAGAAGGATCTCAGCCCGAAACGTTGACTATCTAACTCTCTCCGTAGATGCTGCCTGACCTGCTGAGCTTCCCCCAGCATTTTGTGTGCGTTGCTTTGGATTTCCAGCATCTGCAGTAGCCAGAGTGGCCACGAGACCATAAGACACGGAGCGGAATTAGGCCATTCAGTTTGACGAATGTGCTCCGCTACTCATTGCCAGCTCTACCTCAGGGAGTACAGAGCCGAAAATCCCAGCATCTCTGCTTGGTCCTTTCTCGGTCTTTGACCGGTTCTGTGGCCAGTCTAGGTTTGGGTCAACACATTGCATTTATCAAGCTGTCCCACAGGATCACTGCCAGTGAACTTTGACCTCGGCAGGCTGACCGAACGCTCAGCAGGTTAAACGATGAAGAGAAGGAGTATACGCTGAGCTGGGTCCCAAGCAGTCAAAGGCAGAGCCGCTGAAGGCACAGCAAATATAAACTGGGACACAAGAGCACTGAGTTGGATAAGAACAATGAATTTGCAGACTGCGGTTCTGGAGGCTGTTACTGAGTTCAGGAGAATTAGCGGGTCTGTACATAGCTACAGATCGAGAGAATAACCAGCTGGTTTTATACTGATTTAGATCTGTTGTTATAAATCAATGTTAGTAATGGTTGTCAGGAACCCATTGGATTATCATTCAAACCCAACGATTCTAGCTATAATTCTATGTCTTCTGTTTCAGTGTCCAGTACTACGTTTTTTATACCTTCTGAGGCCAGGAGTTTAGCAGGACTTTCTTCTTCTGAGTCCATTTTAGCGTTTCTACATCAGTGCGGCGCAGTGGAGATATGTCTCTACCAAAGGAGGTGTAAGGCACTCCTTCCCTCCGCTAGCCTGCAGGTCACCCTTGGGCAAGGTGTAGCACCTGCTTAGCCCCCGATCAGGGTCATGTGAAGCCATGGGAGCAGGTGGAGGATAGTCGTAGGAGCTGTTGGTGTATATCATGTCCTGATTATGCGACCACTGACACCAGACAGACAATCTCTGAAGAGTATTGATAATGGCTGGGGTCACCCATCTGCCCAGAGGAAGGCAATGGCAAACCACTTCTGTAGAGAAGTTATGCCAAGAACAATCATAGTCGTGGAAAGACCACGATCGCCCATGTCATACAACACGGCACATAATGATGATGTCATATGACATGGCACATAATTATGACTTCAGTGTAATCCTGATAACATTCTTTAAAAGCGGTTCAGTGAAGGAAAACCAAGTAACAGTTTATCTGTTCAATTAGCGTTTCAGGGTTCTTTACTGAAATATGTGGATGGAGTATACAAAGAGATCCTTAGAAGTTGAAAGTGTCTATGTTTGTTCTCTGATAGAGACTCCAGGAAGGCTTTTCTTGGACCATCACCTGCAAGTGCAGGAGTTCACGTTGGACTGAATGCCAGATTGGTTCTGCTCATCTTTTGCCCCCCCTTTTTCAAGTCCTTTCACCACTGACTTTCTGAACAAACTCCCTTAGGTCTCTTCACTTTAGTGTAACTTGTATCCATCCATAATCCTGAGGACATCGTCGAGTATTGAAGGCCCCAAGTCCAAGTCCAGGCCAAGCGAGGATTCTGAGCCGCTCATATAGGAATCAGATGGGAAAGGGCTGCCGTTGTCGAGGGACATCTCACTGTTGAAGATTAAGGCTCTCTGCCCGTCTACCTGCCCAATGCCAATTACTGAGCACTCCGAGGAGGTGTGCGATGTGGCGGACAGGGAAACAGATGACCCAGCAGTCTTGTCAAATGTGGATATTTCTTGGAAGCACCCTGCCGTGCAGCTGACTGACATTGACCTCTGAGCGGGGCCTTCCTCCAGGTGGAGCCTGGGGGGCTTTGGGGGAGCTTGCTCTTGCTCTTGGCTTTCGTGGACATTGCTGAAGACAGGGAGGGAAACAGCATTCTTCAGCAGCGTGGGGTACACACCGTCCCCATTGTTAAATGCCCGCTCATAGGCGTACTCATCACTCAGTCCTTGCTCTGTGCTCTTAGAAGTCGGCCGCCCGTTGACGTGGGGAAGGAGGTCGTACTTGCCCTGCAAGAAGGAGATGTCTCCGAACATGTCACCCTCGCCGCCTCTCCCGATGTGGGCGCTGTGACGAAAGTCACCCAGGGGAGGGCTGATCATGTCACCGGACAGAACGTCGCGGAGCTTCGGCTTCTTGCCCCGTTTGGGGGTTGATGTCTTTAGATACATGGGAGTTTTTGCAGGCATATTGCAGCAGAAGGTGATCCTCACAAACTGAGAACAGACCCGGGTTTCAGTCCTGTATCGGCTCCTGACTGATTACGGTCTTCAGATCCACCTCTCAATTTAAAAGCACCTTCACTGGCCTCGGCTATGCCTCGTGTGAAATGGCAACCATCAAGACAAGTCAACTCTGCTCACTTCGCAGCCTGAAAACACACAAGCAAGGTAAATTTTTAATGTTAATTAAAGAACTCCCACCCAAAGAGTTGGGTACATTCCCCCCACTTACGTAGCAAATGTTATTCAGATTTCACATCAAATTTGTGTTTTTTTTTCATTTCGAACCTGCCTATACAGATTTCAACATCCATGAAACCTCAATGTGTTAAAAGTGAACAGCGATGCACAGCTTTAATTAGAGATTCTGCACACTAACAGGCCCTTCTGCCCATCAAGCCTATGCTATCCAATTAAAAAACGGGGCTAAATAACATCCACGCCAGGATCACCAGACTCAAAAACAACACACACTGAATGCTGAACGAGGCCAGGCAGCATCAATGAAAAAGAGTCGACGCTTTGGCTGAAAAGTCAATTCCTTATTCAATTCCATGGATGCTGTCAAACCTGCTGAGTTCCTCCAGCATTTTGTGAGTGTTGCCTGGATTTCCAGCAACCGCAGATTTTCTCCTGTTTAGACGGATCGACATCTCCGCCCACTAACTCCTCCACTACTTTGCTATTTCCTGGCATCACTTTATGGACGTACAATCACTCTATATATACAGTGCCTGTTAAAAGTATTCACCCAGCACCCCCCTCCACCTCTGCTTGGAAGGTTTTGTGTCTTATTGTTTCGTGACATTGAATCACAGTGCATTTAATTTGGCTTTTTTGACACTGATCAACAGAAAAAGACTCTTTCGTGACGGGTGACCCCCGGCCATTATCAATACCCTTCAGAGATTGTCTGCCTGGCGTCAGTGGTCACATAACCAGGACTTGTGTATTCTCCACCTGCTTCACATGACCCTGATCAGGGTGGGGGGCTAAGCAGGTGCTAAACCTTGCCCCAAGGGTGACCTGCCAGCTAGCGGGGGGTAAGAGTGCTTTACACCTCCTTTGGTCGAGACGTATTGTAGGTGGAGTTATATGCGGATTCAGATGTATAAGTAAGAGGGGCGGGCGCAATAAGCCATAGCTTCAGCCTACACCCTTTCGGTCAGTTTTAAAGAATATCTATGTTTTTTGTTGTAATTTTGTCCTATGAAATCATCGTTGTAAATGGTGCTTTTTGTTATGTTTGTACTGACCGAAATAAATTAATTTCATTCATTCATTCAAGATTTATTTATCAAAGCCAGGATGAGTCAGAATCACTGACGTGCAGAACTGAACAGAACTCTCAGGCACAGATATACTGCTGGTGCCTAAGACTCTTGCACAGCACTGTAATAATACTGTGTATTACACTATACTGTTGCTGCTGCAGCAAAAAAGATCAAATTTCATGACATATGAGAGTGATGATAAACCTGATTCTGATCTGGGTCTCTATTGTGGACTGAGAGTGGGAAGGGGGCAGGGAGAGGGGGATCATGGTTGGGAAAAGGGGAAGGGAGAGGGGAGGGAGCAGGAAGCACCAGAGAGACATTCTGTAATGATCAATAAACCAATTGTTTAGATTCAAATGACCTTCCCTGGTGTCTCAGGGCTGGGTGTGTCTGTACCTATGCCATCCTTCGCCCCTGGCACTCCTTCTCTGCCACCTGTCCCACAGCCCTCCCACGGGGCTCCATCTTCACCATTCCCAACACCCTTTGCTCCCACCAGATTTATAAACTGGCTCTCCGCTCCACGTTGACAAGTACTGTACGGTACAAAAGTCTCAGGCTCCTGAGCTTTGCATATGTGCACAGTACATATACATTGAAACATAAAGAGGAATGCGTCGTTTGCCTTGACAGCTGACACACACGGGGATGTGCTGAGGGACGCCCACACCTCCAGCGTCAATGTAGCGCACCCACGTTGTCCAGCAGAACAACACAAGCTTATCCAAGTAAGACCCTGTCGTGACGTTTTCGAAAGCAACATATTTCAAACACATGCATAATTATATAAAAAAAAACCTAATTTCACCAGCTGAAACTAACACGCAACTATTTACATATTAGCTGTCGCTTCTCAGAGGGAGGGGGATGGGCTGGACTCCCTTCTTGTGAGACTGGGGAAGATGGAAGGAAAAGACAGCAGGGCAAGGGAGGGAGGGAGGGAGATTGCCCACATTACCCTCACCAACTTGGCACCCAGCACTTGGTGAGGGGTGTGGGGGGCAGCAAGTCACTCAAAGTTCAAAGTACGTTTATTATCAAACTATGTGCACGTTATGCAACCCCTGGGTTTGTCTCCTCACAGGCAGCCACGAAACAAAGACACCTCGAAAGAACTCAGTGAGAAAAAGGAGAGTGCAACAGTCAATGTGCAAAGAGGAAAAGAGAGAAACAAATCGTGTAAACAATAAAAATAAGCAAATCGCCTCAGAACTGAAGTTTTACTAAAGATGGCATCACTGCAGACAGAGCAGGCCGCAGCCTCAGTTCAGCGCGCTACTGAGTGAGCGTCGCAGAGCAGCAAGTGGAATCGAACTTGGCCTGAATCACGCCGTCCCGATTCATCCTGTACCCGACCTTTCCAATTCGGCTTGGCACCTAACATCGGAACGTTCCTGGCTCTCGGGGATGCCACAGCTCTGCCTTAACTCTGCTTCGACAATGCATCGAGCAGGCCTTCCCTTCACCACCGCTCACCTACACTTTCCTGGTCCGTGTCTCGCCTGCGCCTCTGTCCCCACCACCGCTCACCTACACTTTCCTGGTCCGTGTCTCGCCTGCGCCTCTGTCCCCACCACCGCCACCGCCCGCCTCACCACTGTCAGCGTTGATCATTATTAATAAGCTGTTTTGTCTGTTTCTGCCATTAAGCAGTCACTGGGCATCGCTAGCGTCAGAGTAAACCGGAATCCCTTGGCCAAAATGAAACAGGGTGGAACAAGGAGCGATAATTGACTGAAACAGTTACCTGAGGCACTGGTAGCCCTCTGATCATCTCCCCGCAACCATTACTGTCCCCTCCCCACATCTTGCTCCATCTCTCTCCTTCATGCATCTACCATCCTGCTGCAGGTTCTCCTGTCCTTCCCCCTCCCCTTCTGTTACCACTCCCTGTCACCCTTTAACCCTTCTCAGTCCACCAGTCCCCACGGGCTCCTGTCTCAACTTGCAACATAGAAACCTACAGCACAATACAGGCCCTTCGGCCCACAATGTTGTGCTGACCATGTAACCTACTCTAGAAACTGACTAGAATTTCCCTACTGCATAGCCCTCTATTTTTCTAAGCTCCATCTAAGAATCTCTTAAAAGACCCTGTTGTATCCGCCTCCACCACCATCGCTGGCAGTACATTCCAGGCATCCACCACCCTCTGTGTAAAAAGCTTACCCTCACATCCCCTTAACCTACCCCCCTCACCTTCAATGCATGCCCTCTGGTATTAGACATTTCAACCCTGGGAAACAGATACTCCCTGCCTACTCTATCTATGCCTCTCATAACCTCATAAACCTCTATCAGCCTCCAACGCTCCTGAGAAAATAGCCCAACAGCCTCTCATGGAAGAACGTTCCCTCTAAACCAGACAGCACCCTGGTGAACCTCTTCCGCTCCCTCTCCAAAGCCTCAACATCCTTCCTATCGTGGGGCGGTCAGAACTGTTTGCAATACTCCAGATCCGGCCTGACCAGAGTTTAATGAACTTGCAACATAACCTCTCGACTTTTGAACTCAATGCCTTGACTAATAAAAGCAAGCATTCCATAAGCCTTCTCAACCCTCTTATCGACCTGTGCGGCCACTTTCAGGGAGCGATGAACTTGGATCCCAAGATCTCTCTGCTCAGCAACGCTGTTCAGCTCTTGCCCTGCCGAGATGCAACACCTCACATTTATCTGGGTTAAGCTCCATCTGCCATTTCTCTGCCAGCCATCGATATCGCACTGTGTTCTTTGCCAGTCTCCTACACTCTCCATAACTCCGTCAGTTTTGGTATCATCTGCAAACTTGCCAACCCACCAATCTACATTTTCATCCAGGCCGTCACAAGTAGCAGTGATCTCAGCAGAATACCACTAATTACACACCTCCAGCTCGAAAACGTCCCTTCAACCACTACCATCCGTCTCCTATGCACAAACCAGTTCTGCATCCCAACAGCCAATTTGTCGCGGACTCCATGGACCTTAACCTTCTGGATTATCCTCCCATGAGCCTCTAGGCCATATATGTCAAACTTAAGGCCTGCGGGCCAAATCCGGCCCGCGGTGGAATTATCTTTGGCCCGCGAGATAATATCTAATTACTATAAAGCTGGCCCCAGTAATCGAAGCGCCTATGGCGTATGATATGGCTAATGCTGAGTTTATTCAGGTACCAGGTTTTCAGGGTTTTTAGTGTTTATTCGGCAGTCTTGCTCGGCAGTCTTCTTCATAAGAAACGGAATTTGTAAAGTGAAACACTTTGTAGTTATAGCAGAGACTGAGACACATGAGAGCAGGCTGAAAAAACGGAGGCAACGAAAGCTGCGTTCGCACGCGTCCGACTGATCCGGCCCGCATGAAGCTGCATTTTGCTCAATCCGGCCCGTGACCTAAAATGAGTTTGACACCCCTGCTCTAGGCCGTGTCCCCTACTTCCGGTCTCATGGAGCAAAACAAAACAAGCAACTAAATACTTTGTTTATCACTCCTTTTCTGGTAAGGGATCATCGCAGGCAATACCCTGGAACTTCCCTTCGGGCTTGGAAGCAATTTGATATGGCAGGGTGAGGCAGCGGGTCCGTCGCCAGGAACGAGAAAGGCCCAAAGTACAATCGACTCAAGCATTGGGCCAAATTGGAAAGGTCAAGAATAGGCGAAATTGAGGCGGCGGGGTCCAGGCCCCAGAGTGTATCTAAACAACTGAGCCCAAGGCTTGGACAATGACTTAAGCACCAGGCCGTATTGAAGAAGATCAGGTAGTTGGAGGCGGAGGTTCAGCTCACTGTCCCTCAGCGTTGACTCGGCTCTGCGCTGGCCCTTCAGGTCCGGATGCCATTTGCTTAGTTTTACTCTTTGCATGATTTGTCTTTTTCTCTCTCTCTGACGCTGGGTGTTTGACAGTCTGTTCCTCAATGGGTTCATCTGGGTTTCTTTGTTTCCTGTAAGGAGACGAATCTCAGGGTTGTATAATGTACGTATACTTTGATCATGGATGTTCTTTGAACTTCGAACCTGAAACACACAAATTCCTCTGCGTATCAGAGCTCAGCCCCCGCGCTTATCTTCCCTGCAAAAAGGGACAATTTCACTATTTCCCACATTGTACCCATTAACTGATTGCTGTAGGCTCTTTATGTTCTCTCCACAAGCTTTCCGCCTATCTTTGCAATATTAGTAAATCCAGCAACCACACCTCCCTGGGTTTTACCCTTTTTCATACATTGCAAAAAGTTGTTGCAACAGTCCCTCAGGCAAACACCCACTACATCTTACCAAGCGCTGAAAGGCCCTGGCCAACCAGTCTTCTACCCAGTAGGTTATCTCCTGCATCAGGAGCTTTTAAATCTTTAAGTTTTAAGCCCGGTATGCCTGGTGACAGTTTGAACCTTAAGTGACGCCTTGTCAGTCGAGTTGCACTTGGTATTCCCAGCTGTATCTGCTAACACCACAGAAGCCTGGTCTCCAATGAGATCTGGTTAGCCTCGTAACACTTACTGTCTCCAACATCACCAAGTCTCTCTAGTGAACACCAGTCAGTAGAGTGACCCCTGACATTTCCAGTTACGTCCGGTAGCTTCACTGAAAACAGGTCCTTTTTTATTTCCAGATAAACTTTATTCATAATAATAATTCTTCTTTTTCTTCAGCTGTCCATTGATTTTCGATGATGACTGAGGCCTGGGCAGGGTTGTATGGGAGACCGGCAGTTGCCCATGCTGCGTCTCCCCTCTCCACGCCACCGATGGTGTCCAAGGGCAGGGGCCGATACAGCTTGGCACTGGTGTCATCGCAGAGCATTGCGTGGTTAAGTACCTTGCTCAAGGACACACACGCTGCCTCAGCTGAGGCTCGAACTAGCGACCTTCAGATCACTAGACCGACACCTTAACCACTTGACCACATGCCAACACATAATAATAATAAAACTGCTTACAAGAATAAGCCATTCAATGCCTTTCATTCTTTGCATTACAGACAATGCTTTCCATACAGTTCTGTCACATTCCTGCACATCCATAGGATAGTTGCCACTCAGGTGGCACCCTGGGGTGCTGTATTAACTACTGCAATAGTTGAGGGGCTTCTCACTCACGGTTATCATAGCCGGGGGTGGTAATGGGGACAAGCTCCCACTACCTATTAAATGCCCTCAATGACCTGCGTCTCAAATAGCCTCCGACAACCAAGTCCAGCTCCCGGCCTTCGGGTGCGGCTTGGCTACTAAGCCCGACGGAACCGTTTCTACTGACAGGCGAAGGGGCAAAGGCGGGTTAAACCCAGTGGCTTTGGGCAGATAGGACTTGTCAGCCGTGTCTCCTCCAGCTCATCAAGGAGAAGGAAAACTCTGATCTCAAACCTCCGCTGCCTTACGGCTACACCTACTCATGGGGAAGGCTTCGGGAGTAAACCCAGAGGGAAAAATCTGGAGCTGGAGTCCCTAAGACAGTCCTACATTGAGTTCAACGCTGACTGGCGATGCTACCGGTGCCAAACTGTATCGGCCTCTGCCGTTCCTTTGAATTCATCAGCTGCGTGGAGAGGGGGTGAGCTGGCTACATGGGAAAAGGCTTTTTCTCCATATCATGCCTACATATCCAGACAGCTAGGATGCAATAACCATGGTCGAGCCTGGACGACAAAGACCTCTCCCCCCACCACCCAGCCTCCCTCTCTCCAGCAGGAGAAGAACCCTACACTGTGGTCCTTTCCCACCGGGCCCTTGCGGTGGCCGCACCAAGCTTCAGTGTGTCCCTCAGCACGCCCTCCTGCAGCCTGGAACGTGCCGATCACCAGCATTTTCCCAAAGACATCTTGAGGTGCTGTGGACCAACAAATGCTTTCTTCGTAATAGTTCTCAAGTGCTCGTCTCTCTTTGTACAAGGTCTTGACACGCAGGCAGCGAGCCCGTGTTGTATTCATAACGCCCACAAAGTATCGACAGGTTACTTTTATTTAAACTTCCCCGGGGGAGAAAACTGCGGCTCAGGGAAGGAAATGCAGATTTACTCAAACCACCACCTTGACCTCCTCCCTCGGGGTTAGTCGTGCCAGAGCTGCTCTGTTTCCCACGAAGGGAAATATGAATGTTGGAATTTATGAATGGCTCCTTGTAACACATGTTGGCTAGATTCAAAATCACTTGAGAAATCTGAACTAATTCTCATACCTCGCTTGGTTCGCGTTGAAATCCAGGTCCTGCTCTGAAGCCTGGGTAAGATTCAGATCGAAATCTTACCCTACCAGGTGTTTCAGCCCTGTCCCCGGTGATCAGCTATAGAACTACCACCAAGTGTTGTTTTTGGCTTAATTACTAAAGAGAGCATGCAGAAGTAAACAAAGAAAAGTGTATTGGATTACTACTCACAGAATGCCAGGTATGTGGACTAGTTTAAAGGCAGAGCTGCCAAATCTTTACACAATGCAAGAGGTATTTGTCAGTGCTGGTTCAATATCCTGGTCCAAGTTCATTTTGAAAGGCAGGCGTACACAAAAGAGTTTCTCTCCTGAAATGTGGCGGCCAGGTTTTCTCAGCAATGTCCCACAAACGCCGTTCCCCAGCAGAGGCCATGGGAAGCAGCAGGATACACGCAGTTTTACTTAAAAGCAAGAATGTAGTGTTGAGGCTTTATAAAGCACTGGTGAGGCCTCACTTGGAGTATTGTGAACAGTTTTGGGCCCCTCATCTAAGAAATGGTGGGCTGAAACTGGAGAGGGTTCAAAGGAGGTTCACGAAAATGATTCCATGATTGAATGGCTTGTCATATGAGGAGTGTTTGATGGCTCTGGACCACTGCTTAGAACATAGAACATAGAAAATCTACAGCACTTTACAGGCCCTTCGGCCCACAATGTTGTGCT
This sequence comes from Hemitrygon akajei, assembly GCF_048418815.1. Lineage (NCBI taxonomy): Eukaryota > Metazoa > Chordata > Chondrichthyes > Myliobatiformes > Dasyatidae > Hemitrygon > Hemitrygon akajei. Next base: position 41,165,593 of record NC_133148.1, read on the forward strand.
GAACATGTAACCTACTCTAGAAGCTGCCTAGAATTTCCCTATCACATTGCACTCTACTTTTCTAAGCTCCGTGTACCTATCTGAGAGTCTCTTTAAAGACCCTATGAATGATTTTTCCGGTTCCTATGTAACAGGAGTTATCCAATCATGGCACAGCACCGACTCTCTCTTTCAGTTGTCAGGCTCCTGAATTATGCAAAATAGATTCCAAAGTTAACCGTGGAATGGGCTGCCGGTGGCGATGGTGGAGGCGGAAACGATAGGGTCTTTTAAGAGAACACAGTTTTAAGGTGCTTGGAAGCAGGTACAGAGGAGATGTTAAAGGTAAGTTTTTTACTCAGAGAGTGGTGAGTGTTGGAATGGGCTGCCAGTGACGGTGGTGGAGGCGGATAAGATAGGGTCTTTTAAGAGACTCCTGGATAGGTACATGGAGCTTAGAAAAATAGAGGGTTATGGGTAACCCTAGGTAATTTCTAAGATAAGGACATGTTCAGCACAGCATTGTGGGCCGAAGGGACTGTATTGTATTGTAGGCTTTCTATGCTCCTATGTTTAACCCTACAATACTTCACCCAAGTAGGCTTTGCTGGAATTCAGAAGGATGAGGGAATGACCTCATTGAATCCTCTTGAATGTTGAAAGCCCTCAGAAGAGTGGATGTGAAGAGGATGTTTCCTATGGCGGGGAAGTATTCATTGAACAGCAGTTCTGTGGGTGGGTGAAAATGCCTTGTTAATGAGGGAGGTCAGAGGAGAATGGCCAGACTGGTTCAGGCTGACAGGAAGGTGACAATAACTCAGGTAACCAGGCGTTACAACAGCGGTAACGCGTCGAACCTTGACGTGGATGGGCTGCAGTAGCAGAAGGCAACAGGAGCTACGCAGTAAAGCGGCCGCCGAGGGTACATCGCTTACATAATATCGGTTGGCTACTTCTTAAGAACTGCAGCGTGTGACTAACCTCTGTCGGCATGTTTCAGTGGAGGACTGCGGACACTGTACTCAGGAACAAGAACAAAATGCTGCTAGAATTCCGCTGGTTAAACAACATCTGTGAGGACGAGCCATCGTCAGCATTTCCATTTGAAACCCATATCGAGCCCCGAGGCAGGGTCTCAACCCAAAACATCGGAGATCCCTCCGCCTCACAGTTGCTGCCCGACCTGTTGAGCTCCTCCAGCAATTTGTCTTTAGAACCGGGCAGAACTATATCAAAGTACGCCCATACTGTCCCTCGAACAACACTTTTGCTTAATAAAGTACCCTGATTACAAGATTGAATCACAGACTGTGTTTCACTTCAGGAAATATTATAGACATCTCCATTTCAAGAAAATAATCCTCCCTTGGCAAGATTAGGACCAATAGGACACTTGTCTAGACGAATGGATATTCCCACTCCCCACCATTTGGAAGAAAATGCAAAAATCTGAATAAACATTTCCATTCCAAAGGTTTTGGAAAGGAAAAATACAAGTAAAATCTGCATTTTTTTTCTCTGTGTGGCCTTTATTACTTGTACAGGTCACTGGCTGTATGCCTCAAGATGATGATTTTGGAAAAATTATCTTCAAAGGTCTAAGTTACAGTGTGAGTCTAGACATCATCCAAGGGCCACTAAGATAAACCACTGTCTGAATTGAAAGACTTTGGCTTCCAGTAACATACACACAAAGCTGGAGGAATTCACCAGGTCAGGCAGCATCTCTGGAAATGAATAAACAGCCGACGGGCTTCTTCAGGACTGGAAAGACGTCAGAATAAAAAGGTAGGGGGAGGGGGAGGAGGATAGCCAGAAGTCGATAGGTGAAGCCAGGTAGGTTGGAAAGATAAAGGGTTGGAGAAGAAGGAATCTGATAGGAGAGGAGAGTGGACGAAAGGAGAAAGGGAAGGGACACCAGGGGGAGGTGAAGAGCAGGAGAGAAAGGCCAAGAGGCCAGAGTGGGGAATAGAAGAAGAGCGAGGGGAAGGGAACATTGTTTTTCTCCAGAATGAGAAACTGGTATTCGTACCATCGAGTTGGAGGCTACCCAGGTGGAACTGATTCTGATATAAGGTTGTTGCTTCTCCACCCTGAGAGAGACCTCATCATGGCACAAGAGGAGGCCATGGAACAAAATGTCAGAATGGGAATGGGAATCAGAGTTAAAACGTTTGGCTGGGAGGTCCCACCAGAGGCAGATGGAGCAGAGGTGCTCAATGAAATATTCCCCCAATTTACTACGGGTCTCACCAATGTAGAGGAAGCTGCACAGACACTGGTTTCCGAATTCTACTCTAAAGTCTTGAACACAAATTGTAGACGGTCTGAAATCAACTAATTTCTTGGGTGAACTTGAAAAAATACTGTACCATGGTTACTTCTCTGTTGAAGGGCAGGGGGGCCTTTTCTAGAGGATTGATCAATACCTCTCACTCACCCATGTAAACAGTTTGTACGTTTTTGAGGAACGACTGTGCAGGCGCACGGACGTCAGCGAGTGAGACCAGCAGGAAGAGTTTAAAAAGAAAACAGCTGTATAGAGTGGGGGCCCGAGGACCGGGCGATGGAGTAGAGGGAGTCAGAGTAGGAGGGCTTTGGCTCAACAGGGCTTCAGCGATAACAAGTCGAGGCGAGGTAGGTTACCTGTGAAACAGGAAGTATGTCCGTGAGGCCGGTGTTCTGTACTGGGTGTCAGATGTGGGAAATCCGGGAGACTCCCAGCCCCCCCGACGGCCATATCTGCACCAGGTGCGTCGAGTTGTAGCTCCTTAGGGACCAGGTTAGGGAAATGGATCTGCGGCTCGATGACCTTCATCTGGTCAGGGAGAGCAGGGAGGTGATAGAGAGGAGCTATAGGCAAGTAGTCACACTGGGCCTCGAGAGACAGATAAGTAGGTAACAGTCAGGAGAGGGAAGAGCAAGAGTCAGATACTAGGGAGTATCCCTGTGGCTGTCACCCTTAACAGTAAATACACCTGTTTGAGTAGTGTTGGGGGGGGGGGGGATGGCCTACCTGGGGGAGGCAACAGTGGCCGTGCCTCTGGCACAGAGTCTGGTCCTGTGGCTCAGAAGGGCAGGGAAAGGAAGAAGGCAGCAGTGATAGGGGATTCTATAGTTAGGGGGACAGACAGGCGATTCTGTGGATGCAGGAAAGAAACGTGGATGGTGGGAACTGAACTGCAGAGACAGAGGAAGGGGCTGTTAGTGCTCAAATAGACAAAGCTTGGAGACATTGCAAGAGGGAGGATAGGCAGGTGATCAAGAAGGGACGTGCTCAGACCGTTGGTTTGAGATGTGTCTATTTTAATGCAAGAAGCATCATGAACAAAGCAGATGAGCTTAGAGTGTGGATCAGTACTTGGAACTATGATGTTGTGGCCATTACAGAGACTTGGATGGCTCAGGGGCAGGAATGGTTACTTAGAGTGCCAGGTTTTAGATGTTCCAGAAAGGACAGGAATGGAGGCAAAAGAGGTGGGGGTCTGGCACCATTGATCAGAGATTGTGTCACAGCTGCAGAAGAGGAGGAAGTCATGGAGGGATTCTCTACTGAGTCTCTGTGGGTGGAAGTTAGAAACAGGAAGGGGTCAATTACTGGGTGTTTTTTATAGACCACCCAATAGTAACAGGGACATCAAGGAGCAGATAGGGAGACAGGAAAGGTGTACTAATAACAAGGTTGTTGTGGTGGGAGATTTTAATTTCCACAATATTGATTGGCATCTCCCTAGAGCAAGGGGTTTAGATGGTGTGGAGTTTGTTAGGTGTGTTCAGGAAGGTTTCCTGACACAATATGTAGATTAGCCTACAAGAGGAGAAGCTGTACTTGATCTGGTATTGGGAAATGAACCTGGTCAGGTGTCAGGTCTCTCAGTGGGAGAGCGTTTTGGAGATAGTGATCATAATTCTATCTCCTTTACCATAACATCGGAGAGGGATAGGAACAGACAAGTTAGGAAAGCATTTAGTTGGAGTAAGGGGAAATATGAAGCTAACATGCAGGAACTTGGAAGCATAAATTGGGAACAGATGTTCTCAGGGAAATGTACAGCAGAAATGTAGCAGATGTTCAGGTGATATTTGCATGGAGTTCTGCATAGGTACATTCCAATGAGACAGGGAAAGGATGGTTGGGTACAGAAACCATGGTGTACAAAGGCTGTTGAAAATCTAGTCAAGAAGCAAAGAAAAGCTTACGAAAGGTTCAAACCACTAGGTAATGATAGAGATCTAGAAGATTATAAGGCTAGCAGTAAGGAGCTTAAGAAAGAAATTAGGAGAGCCAGAAAGGGCCATGAGAAGGCCTTGGCGGACAGGATTAAGGAAAACCCCAAGGCATTCTACCAGTATGCGAAGAGCAAGAGGATAAGACGTGAGAGAATAGGACCAATCAAGTGTGACAGTGGAAAAGTGTGTATGGAACCAGAGATGACAGAGGTACTTAATGAATACTTTGCTTCAGTAATCACTATGGAACAGGATCTTGGCAATTGTCGGGATGACTTACAGTGGATTGAAAAGCTTGAGCATGTAGATATTAAAAAAGAGGATGTGCTGGAGCTTTTGGAAAGCATCAAGTTGGATAAGTCGCCAGGACTGGACAAGACATACCCCAGGCTACCGTGGGAGGCAAGGGAGAAAATTGCTGAGCCTCTGGCAATAATCTTTGCATCATCAATGGAGACGGGAGAGGCTCCAGAGGATTGGAGGGTTGTGGATGTTGTTTCCTTATTCAAGAAAGGGAGTAGAGATTGCCCAGGAAATTAGAGACCAGTGAGTCTTACTTCAGTGGTTGGTAAGTTGATGGAAAAGATCCTGAGAGGCAGGATTTATGAACATTTGGAGAGGTATAATATGATTAGGAATAGTCAGCATGGCTTTGTCAAGGGCAGGTCTTGCCTTATGAGCCTGACTGAATTTTTTGAGGATGTGACTAAACACATTGATGAAGGAAGAGCAGTAGATGTAGTGTATATGGATATCAGCAAGTCATTTGATAAGGTACCCCATGCAAGGCTTATTGAGAAAGTAAGGAGGCATGGGATCCAAGGGGACATTGCTTTGTGGCTCCAGAACTGGCTTGCCCACGGAAGGCAAAGAGTGGTTGTAGACGGGTCATATTCTGCATGGAGGTCAGTCACCAGTGGAGTGTCTCAGATCTGGGACCCCTTCTCTTTGTGATTTTTATAAATGACCTGGATGAGGAAGTGGAGGGATGGGTTAGTAAATTTGCTGATGACACAAAGGTTGGGGGTGTTGTAGATCGTGTGGAGGGCTGTCAGAGGTTACAGTGGGATATTGATAGGATGCAAAACTGGGCTGAGAAGTGGCAGATGGAGTTCAACCCAGATAAGTGTGAGGTGGTTCATTTTGGTAAGTCAAATATGATGGCAGAATATAGTATTAATGGCAAGACTCTTGGCAGTGTGGAGGATCAGAGGGATTTTGGGGTCCAAGTCCATTGGATGCTCAAAGCAGCTGTGCAAGTTGACTCTGTGGTTAAGAAGGCGTATGGTGCATTAGCCTTCATCAATCGTGGAATTGAATTCAAGAGCTGAGAGGTAATGTTGCAGCTATATAGGACCCTGGTCAGACCCCACTTGGAGTTCTGTGCTCAGTTCTGGTTGCCTCACTACAGGAGGATGTGGAAGCCATAGAAAAGGGTGCAGAGGAGAATTGGGGAGCATGATTGAACTCGGATTGGGGAGCATGAGTGAACTCGGCCTTTTCTCATTGGAACGACGGAAGATGAGAAGTGGCCTGATAGAGGTGAACAAGATGATGAGAGGCAATGATCATGTGGATAGTCAGAGGCTTTTTCCCAGGGCTGAAATAGCTAACATGAGAGGGCACAGTTTTAAGGTGCTTAGAAGCAGGTACAGAGGAGATGTTAAAGGTAAGTTTTTTACTCAGAGAGTTGTGAGTGCAAGGAATGGACAGCCAGCAATGGTGGTGGAGGCGGATACGATAGGGTCTTTTAAGAGGCTCCTGGATAGGTACATGGAGCTTAGGAAAATAGAGAGCTATGGGTAACCCTAGGTAATTTCTAAAGTAAGTACATGTTCAGCACAGCATTGTGGGCCAAAGGGCCTGTATTGTGCTGTAGGTTTTCTATGGTTCTATGTTTTCCTCATACCCCATGGGTTCCCTCTTGGTGCTCTGGTTTCCTCCCACAGTTCATTCTCTTTTGCACTTTGGTTGTTGTTCTGTCCTGTTGGGTGGGGTCTTTGCGTTTCTTGGTTTTATTGTGTATGGCTGTAAGAAAGCGAATCTCAGGGTTGTATATGGTGTGTTGATAATAAAGTTAATTTGTACTATGAACAATCCAAAGATGTACAGGTTGGTGGGTTAATGTGTGGAATTGGACAGCATGGGTTCGTTGGGCTGGAAGTATCTCTAAATCAGATAAAGAAATCACCTTCGATCGATGGGAGATGAAAAAGAAGAGGATGAAAACACACAGTAGCATCGTGGCCAGGACAATGCTAGATAGTACAGGCGATCGTGTTCAATTGCCTCCTATGCTGCCTGTAAAGAGACTCCACGTTCTCCCCATCAGCGTGTGGTTTTCCTCCGGGTGCTCTAGTTTCCTCCCACAGTCCAAAGACGTATCAGCTGGTAGGTTAATTGGTCATTGTAAATTGTCCCGTGACTAGACGAGGGTTAACTTTGAGGCTCAGAGGCTGAAAGGGCCTGTTCCATGTGTATCTCAATAAATAAATCAATTAACCCATTAGCTACAGTGGAGGAGGAGAACTAGAGCGAAGCAGCCAGAGATTGCACTGAAGAACGGAAAGGCTTCCTTACAGGAATCAGGCTGGGAGCATTTGCAGTCGGGATAGCCGCAGGAATCTGTGGGGTTGTAAAGCATATTGGCTGCTGACCAGTTCCCTGAGATGGAATGAAAGAAAACAAGAAAAGGTAGAGGAAGAATCAGAGAAATGGGCGGAAATTTGTAACTAGCGTTTCCGTGCAAGAGCAGGAAGCAGTTATCTGAATATCTGATTGTTTAATTTTCTCTGTAGGTCTGTTAAACCAATGGACAGCGTCTGATGATAATAACAGGCAAACCATTTTTAATACTATTTCTGGATAAAACATTCTACAAATGTACCATGGAGAGAATTCTAACTGGCTAAATCACCGTCTGGTATTGGGGAGGGGGTAGCTACTGCGCAGGATCGATACAAGCTGCAGAAAATTGTAACCTCGGCTTCATCATGGGCACCAACCTCCATAGCAACAGATTTCACAACATAGGCTGGTGATATTAAACCTCATTGTGATTCTGATTAAGAAAGCTCAAAAAGGGATGTCCACCATGGACTGCTGCACCACAGGACCATAAGATATTGGACCAGAATTAGGCCATTTGGCCCATCGAGTCTGCTCCACCATTTTATCAAGGCTGATCCAATTTTCCCTCTCAGCCCCAGTGCCCTGCCTTCTCCCCGTATCCCTTCATACCCTGACTAATCAAGTGTCTATCGATCTCTACCTTAAATAAGCATAAAAACCTGGCCTCCACAGCTGCCTGTGACAAAGAATTTCACAGATTCACCACTCTCTGGCTAAAGAAATTCCTCCTCATCTCCGTTCTAAAAGGACGCCCCTCAACTTTGAGTCTTCAACTCTCCCATCAAAGGAAGCGTCCTCCCCACCTCCACTCTATCAAGGCCTTTCACTATTTGATAGGTTTTAATGAGGTCACCCCTCAATCTTCTGAATTCCAGTGAATACAGGCCCAGAGCCATCAAACACTCTTCACATGACAAGCTGTTTAATCCAGGAATCATTTCCGTGAACCTCCTTTGAACCCTCTCCAATGTCAACACATCCTTTCTAAGATAAGGGGCCCAAAACTGCTCGCAATACAAGTGAGGCCTCAACATCAAATTCTTGTTTTTATATATTAACATCTGAAAGCATTTATACAAAAAATCCTCTAATTGGTAGCTCTTGCAAATACATTAAGTATTTTTAAAGTCGCATGGAATGCTGCAGAAGGCAGCAAAGATGCCAAACAAAAGAGATACAAATGTGGTGATAAAAAATTTACAAAATCAAGGACAAGAGAAAATAAAAACAGGACGCAACACTTCCGATAGGAAGACAAAGAATAGGGGAATTTGGAAAACAAAACCTTGGATCTGTGAATAATATTTCAAAAACTCTGCTGGTTATTATTCAAAGAATTTGCACTTACTGGAATTTTTTGAGAGTCATTCCTATCTTTTATCTTGTAAGAATGTTAACTTCAACTGGTCTGGCGTTCTCAGGAATTAGGAATGACATCTGCAGAGGGGCCAAATTCTGAACCTCACCCAGTTCGCAAGCTCCAGCAGAGTATTTCTGCGATAAACATGAGGAATAGAAAGGGTTAGCCACTTCACACCATGAAGATTAGCAGATGTTTTTGTAAAAGGAAGTATCTACCCAGTATAATTTCTCCTTTAAAGAATACATTTTGTGGACTGCGGTAGCACGTTTTAGACCTCTAGCTCCTAGTTCGATTACACTTTTTTTATACCATGGCAAAAGACCGGTAAAGCGAATGGACCCCTTCCCACAAAAATGTTTAATGGTCCACTTAATATTGGAGAATGTATACAGGATCCGTCCTGAAATTCTTACTCTCTGCAGACACCCACGAAACAAAAGGACCCCCCCCCACACACACACAAAGAACGAATGACAGAAGAACCGTTAGAACCTCAAAGCCTGAATATATTAAAGCAAGGATGTAATGTTGAGACTTTATAAAGCACTGGTAAGGCTTCACTTGGAGTATTGTGAGCAGTTTTGGGCCCCTTATCTGAAAAAGGATTTCCCGAAGCTGCAGAGGGTTCAAAGAAGGTTCACAAAAATGATTCCAAGATTGAACATATGAAAAGCGCTTGATGGCTCTAGGCCTGCATTCACTGGAATGTAGAAGAATGAGGGGTGGCCTCACTGAAACCTATCAAATAGTAAAGGCCTTGATAGAGTGGGCGTGGAGAGGATGTTTCCTATGGTGGGAGAGTCTAGGACCAGAGGACACAGCCTCAGAGTACTCAGAATAGTGAGGCATCCTTTTAGAGTGGAGATGAGCCAGAGAGTGGTGAATCTGTGGAATCTGCTGCCACAAACATCTGTGAGGCCAAGTCTTTGTGTATATTTAAGGCAGAGGTTGATAGATTCTTGGTTGGTCAGAGCATGAAGGGATACGGGGAGAAGACAGGAGATTGGGGCTGAGAGGAAATATAGATCACAAAAGAAACCAATTATGTTGAAATACAGTTATCAAAATATTTTTAAAAATCAAATCCTGCTGCTGTCTGTAAGGAGTTTGTATGTCCTCCCTAAGACCGCATGGTTTCCTCCAGGTGCTCTGGTTTCCAAATTGCCCTGTGATTAGGCTAGCGTTAAATTGGAGGTTGCTAGGCAGCACGGCTCAAAGGGCGAGAAGGGCCTATTTCATGCTGTGTCTCAATAAAAAAATATTGTGATATAGTAATATATTACATTCCACCAAGATGTAACACTGAGCGTCATAGGAAGTCATTCCTGCCAGTGGCCATCAAACTTTACAACTCCTCCCTCAGAGTGTCAGACATTACCTGAGCCAATAGGCTGGTCCTGGACTTATTTCCACTTGGTATGATTAACTTATTATTATTTAATTATTTATGGTTTTATATTGCTATATTTCTACACTATTCTTGGTTGGTGCAGCTGTAACGAAACCCAATTTCCCTCGGGATCAATAAAGTATGTCTGTCTGTCTGTCTGTATATGTGTTTCTTTATTAACACACTAAATAGCAAGACTATACATTTAAAATATAGGAAAGTTAAAATTAAATTTTACTTTTTAAAGACATATTGGTGTGAAGGTGGTTTTGCTTAGCTTGAATAAGAACAGTGGGGGGGATCTTTGATGAGGCCACATGCATGTCAAGTTGGATATCCAATCGCAGGGCTGCTCGATAGTTGTCCATCTACATCGCACAAGCTTCGGCAGACGGGAAGACTGCGCCCACATTCAATCTAGCCGATAACTACCGTGAATTCCAAGTAGTGGTAACGATGAACAGTATTTTGAGATATTCATAACAAATGTAATGTGATATGAAAATATCTGTGATTTCTATTGGTGACAAAGTCACAGGGACTGCTGATTTCTACTGTGATTTGTTGCCCACATTCGTCATTGAAGGAAATGCTAAATTTCAGTTTGAGGTTAGTGAAAATAAAGATTTAAATATGTCCATATCCACATTCATGAACCCCCGAGGGGTCCGTGGACCGCAGGTTGAGAACCCCTGGATTACACTATTCAGAGAGGAATTGGATTCAAGACCAAGTATATTGTCTGGTATTACCCAGCCTGGCACTGTGAAGTATTGGCAGAGGTACTGTCAGTTACAGCACGTTTTGTAGAGCGCCACGGTTAGCTCAACGCTATTACAGCTCAGGGTTCTGGAGTTCGGAATTCAATCCCGGTGCCCCCTGTAAATCCTCGCTGTGGAACACGTGGGTTTACCCCTGGTTACCTCCCACAGTTTAAAGCCATACCGCTTAGTAGGTTAGTTGCTCGTTGTAAATTGTCCCGTGATTGGGCGGGTTCAGGGTTCACTGGTCGATATGGCTCAAGGAACCAGGAGGTGTTATATTTCACCGTACCTCAATACTAAATAAATTTCAAATTTCAGGTCGTACCCTTGTCTGACACCATCTAAACCACAATTTGGTATTTAGTTAGGGAAATAACTCCACGTTAATGTTCTCACTGTAAGTAATTCTTCCAAAAACATTAGGTTCAGGATAGTAATTGCCATTACTGGCTAATTTCCAAAACAAAATGTTGGTCGCTTATTGCTGCTCCAGCAGTTACTTTTCACTCTGCCTTTATTTCTGTCTGTAATTTCAATTCAAGTTCAATGTCTTTCAACCACACATGAATACTTGTGAGCCCAGCCAAATGAGACATCATTACTCCAGGCCCAGGTGTTACACGGCACCAACAGTTACACGGCACCAACAGTTACACATAGCACACACAAAATGTTGGAGGAACTCAGCAGGCCAGGCAGCACCTGTGGAAAAAAAGTACAGTCGACGACGCTTTGGCAGGACTCACATATCAAATAGGAAGTTACAGCCACTTAACGAAAGGGTCCAATAAAGAGTAATTTATGTCATTGTGTACAGCTGTTACAAAACACAAATTTCACTTCAGTGATAACGGATCTGATTCTGAAACTTTAAAAGCTTCCTGGATTTGCAATGTCAATTATCTGTTGAACTGACCAAACTGAAAGGGCCAATTAACAATCAGTGCCTTTTAAAGAGGAGATAATTGTAATTGCATGACCAATCAGCATCTCAGATTTACAAAAGAAACAATTTAAATATCTGACTGCCAAATTCCTGTACGCAGTATGTACTGCCCAAATTTTCTTTTAAACTTGGGAATTTAAAAACCAAATTTTAGATGCAAGTTTTTTTTTTCTTCTAGCACTTTTTAATGAAGACCTTATGTTATTTCTGTTTGACCAGATCCATCCTCTATGTTAAACTCTAAATCTCATCGGGTTATGGAAATGGCCCGTCGTTCCTACCATTGGGAGCTGCTCTCCGTTTTCTCTGATGTCCAGGTGGCAGCTGACTCTTCCAGCAAGAATTCCATTCGAGCCGAGGATGACACTATTAACAGGCCAAGGAGGATACCCACTGAACGTTCAACACAGAACATACTCAGCCTTTGGCCCACAATGTTGAGCCAGCCTTTTAACCTGCTCTAAGATCGATCTAACCATTCGCTCCTACATAACCCCCCCCCCACCACATTTTTCTAACATCTATGTAAATATCGATTTACAGTGTGTAGTGCCACGGTAGTGTAGTGTTTAGTGCAACGCCATTACAGCTCTTGGTGTCAAAGTTCGGAGTTCAATCCCGGCATCATGTGTAAGGCGTCTCTGTACGTGGACTGTCTCCACTTCTGCTGGTATCTTCCCGCGGTCCAAAGATGTAACAGATAGGTTCATTGGTCATTGTAAATTTTCCAGTGATTAGGTTAGGGTTGAATCAGGGCTGTTGGGGGTTGTTGGTTGGTTTGGCTCAAAGGGCCTATTCTGCTTTGTATCTCTAAATAAATAAATACCCTTAATATATCTGCTTTTACCACCACCCCTGATAGGGCGTTCCATGCGCCCATCGATGTCTGTGTAAAGAATCTGTCTCTGACAACCCTCCTACACTTTCTTCCAATCATCTTAATTGCGCCCCCTTGTATTAGTCATTTCCGCCATGAGAGAAAGTCTCTGGCCGTCCTCTCATTCTGTGCCTCTTATCATCTTATACACCTCTATCAAGTTACCTCTCATCCTCCTTCACTCCAAAGGGAGCTGTCTTCAGAAGACATACCCTTCAGTCCAGGCAGCATCCCGGTAAACCTCCTCTGCTCCCTCTCTACAGCTTCCACATCCTTCTTATAACGAGGCGACCAGAACAGAACACAATATCCCAAGTGTGGTCTAAACCAGGGCTTTATACAGCAGCACCATTACCTCATGGCTCTTGAAATCAAACTCCCAAGTGACGAAAGCCAACACCATATCAAATTGTGTGGCACCATTCAGAGATCTATGGACACAGACACCAAGATCCCTCAGTTCCTCCATGTTGTCAAGAATCCTGCCCTTAACTCTGTTTTCTGCATTGAGGCACAAAATTGTCTACACCCTCAAATGAGGCAAATTGCCTACCTAAAGGTATTGATTGCACTTTACCGATTGCAGGGAATTTCATTAAGTTCCAAAACAACATATGAAAGATTAGGTGAATAGATAGTTCCTTCCTTCCAGTTTCATTGTCCCTGATAAACGTAATTAACCAAAGACATTTGTGCTTAGAGTCAGCATTTCTGTGAGAGTTCTGTTCAAAGTATTTTTATCAACTTGTTGCCACATGTAACGCACTCTCTTATTAATATAGCGAACCTCTGGCTGAAAGGCCAAGGCCAACAAGCTGAGGCAGATCGGAAGATGGGAAAGATTTTGATAAAGTGAAACCGTTTGGGATGGATGAAGGGTGGATAACCAGCTGGCTCTGATTTAAAAATGAGTCATAAAATTTACAAGGATGTTGCTTGGTCTGGAGGATCAGAGTTTGATTAGATCAGGACTTTATTCCTTAGAACGTAGAAGATTAAGAGGAGATTTGATAGAGGTATACAAAATTATTAGGGGCGTAGATAGGGTAAATGCAAGCAGACTTTTTCCACTGAGGTTGGGTGGGTCTACAACTAGAGGTCATGGGTTAAGAGTGAAAAGTGAAATGTTTAAGGGGAACATGAAGGGAAACTTCTTCACTCAGAGGGCCGTGAGAGTGTGGAATGAGCTGCCAGCACGGGTGGTGCATGTGAGCTCGATTTCAATGTTTAAGAGAAGTCTAGATAGGTACGTGGATGGGAGGGGTTTGGAGGGCTGTGGGCCGGTGCAGGACAATGGGACTAGGCAGTTTAAATGGTCTCAGCATAGACTAGATGGGCTGAATGGCCTGTTTCTGTGCTGTATGACTCTTGATTACTTTAAGAAAAATGGCTTTAATTAGGACGTGATTAGGATGTGAAGTGCCCGAGAGATTGATGGAACAAGACACAAAAGTAGTTTTCATCAGGGAGTTAGATACTGTAGTTCAGGGGTTCCCAACCGTTTTAATGCCATGGTCCCCCTACCATTAACCAAAAGGTCCACGGATCCCAGCTTGGGAACTCCTGCTGTGAAAGAAGAGCAATGGGTGGGACTCATTTGACTATCCGTCGAAGTTGGGGCCAGGGCTATGTTCCTGTACGACGGTAAATATTTAACATGTAGGTAAGTCTAAGGTACGTATAGAGCTTACTGAATTGATTGTATTGCAAAAGTTGTGCTGTGCAAATTTAATGACATCTTTGGGTGAAATTCCACTTTCCTCCTACTTTACTGAAATTAACGGGCACTGAGACAGCTACAAAAGTGAACCAGGAATTTCAGATGGACACGTTAACATTTGATCCAAGTTCTGTTTTATTTTAATGCGCCACACAGGGTTGGACAGCTGCAGATTTACAGTCACCATTGAGGAAAGTTTCAAGCAGCAATAAGATGCACAATTTTACATTTCTGTCCCTTCAAACGGGGGAAAGGACTGGAACAGCCTCTCACAGATACGAGAATAGCGGCAGATGTTAGCTCTCTCTCGTCATCATTCTCAATGTGCCGGCATCCAAAGGCATCTGGTTTCCTCTGTCAACCGAAACCCTCAGCTGGATCAATAGTCAGAGAGCTCCAGAGTAGGGAAACAAACCCGTGGCTGGTTTGCTCAGAGCCAGCCTGGTCCATTTGCCTGCAGCTGGAACACACCCCGCTCATTCATGGACTTATCCAAACTTCACTAATCTCTTCATGTAGTCAGAGAATTGTTGGCCATGCCTTTGCTTCCCACAACTGCAGCGCATCTGTCCTGGACCCAGCACGCAAGCGCGATTGAGAGGAAAGCACGGCACTGCCTCTACTTCCTTAGGAGTTTGCAGAGGTTCAGCACGACATCTAACACTTTGACAAATTTCTATAGATGTGTGGTGGAGAGTGTATTGACCGGCTGCATCACAGCCTTGGTATGGAACAGAAAATCCTATAAAAATGAGTGACTACAACCCAGTCCATCCTGGGTGAAGTCCTCCCCAGCACTAAGCACATCAACACAAAACGCTGTCATAGGAAAACAGCGTCCATCATCAGGGACTCCACCACCCAGGACACGCTCTCTTTTTGCTGTTGCCATCATGTAGAAGGTACAGGAGCCTCAGGACTTGCAACATCAGGTTCAGGAACAGTTACTACCCCTCAACCATCAGGCTCTTGAACAAAAGGGGATAACTACACTCACTTGCCCATCCATTGAGATGTTCCCACAACCAATGATCTCACTTTAAGGACTCTATCTCATGTTCTCGTTATTTACTGCTATTTATTTATATTTGCAATTGCACAGTTTGTTGTCTTCTGCACTCTGGTTGATCTTTCATGGATTCTGTTATAGTTATTATTCTATAGATTTGCTGAGTATGCCCGCAGGAAAATGAATTGTACATATATGATGACATATACTGTATGTACTCTGATAATAAAATTTACTTTGAACTTTGATCATCTCCAATGGTCCCTCCTTCTTCTCATTAAGTCAATATCGCTCTGCAATTTCACCCAAAGACAGTGGTTCTACATGTACACCGGTGACACCCAGCTCCACATCATATCATTTCTCAATGTCTCCAGGTTGTCAGCAACCAGAACCAGGAGCAGAAATTTCCTTCAACTAAACTTTAGGTGGAGGTACGTCTCTACCAAAGGAGGTGTAAAGGTGCTCTGTTCCTCCGCTATCCTGCAGGCTACCCTTGGCAAGGTGTAGCACCTGCTTAGCAACACCCACCCCCAACTCTCAGATCAGGGTCACGTGAAGCCATGGGAGCAGGTGGTGGATGGTCGTATGAGTAGCCGGTGCAGATCACAAGTCCTGGTTACGTGACCACTGACACCAGGCAGACAATCTCTGAAGAGTATTGATAATGGCAGGGGTCACCCATCTTGTAAAGACACTGCCCGGAAGAAGGCAATGGAAAAGGATTTCTGTAGAGAAATTTGCCAAGAGCAATCATTGTCATGGAAAGACCACGATCGCCCATGTCATACGACTCGGTACAAAATGAACAAAGTGACTGCTTTAGGTGTCAAGGCTCTGAAC
The DNA here is from genome assembly GCF_048418815.1 of Hemitrygon akajei. Lineage (NCBI taxonomy): Eukaryota > Metazoa > Chordata > Chondrichthyes > Myliobatiformes > Dasyatidae > Hemitrygon > Hemitrygon akajei. Next base: position 41,181,345 of record NC_133148.1, read on the forward strand.
TCTAATTTGCTCCCTAATCTTCATTTGGCACCTCTTTCCTCCATTTAAGATGCTCCTTTAAATCTCTCTCTTTCACCAATTATTTGGTCATCCGTCTTGTTATCTTCTTTAGAATCTCAGTCGCAAATGTGGAAATTATTGAGGCATGCAACATGGAGACAGGCTCTTTGGCTTCATGTGGCCATGGGTCACGTGACCGAGATGCCTCCCTGAGCTCGTCCTGTCTGCATGTGTTTGGCCCAGCTCCATGGTGAGGAATATCTACGACATTCAAGGTACGGGACAAACACAGGATGGGTGTGAAGCAGGCAGACTCCTCTTGAAGTGTCTCCACACACAGCGGAATTGGATCCAAATCCAATTAAGAGCACAATTTAAATCTTCCATTGTTCAACCACTCCTTCACAGGAGGCCTTGTTTTTCAACCAGGAAATCAAGTTATCAATTCTGCCGAAGTAAAGTTATATTTTAGACATGCTGAACTTCTAATCTGAGTCTCCCTACATAATGTTTTACCTCCCCTCACCTGCCTATCAACTCCTGGGTCCCCTCCTCCTTCTCTTTCCACTCTCCTCTCCTTTCAGATTCCTTCCTCTCCAGCCCTTTATCTTGCCTGCCCGCCTGACTTCACCCATCACCTTCCAGCTAGCCTCCTTCCCCTCCCCCCACCTTTTTATTCTGCCACCTTCTCCCTTCCTTCCCAGTCCTGAAGAAGGA